>NW_027096049.1:300000-510020 GCF_040115645.1 Euwallacea fornicatus | reverse complement strand
CACAAAAACTGAATGTTTGTGCTCATAAAGTACTATTTTTCTTGGAATCTCAAGATGATACAATCATGATGTGTTACGTCATGTTAAAGATCTCGTCGAGATGGTTCATTTGAGTCTTTGTTTAAGAAATTTGGGTTTAATTGCCGAAGTTATCGAGCTTCAAAGTGTGAATATTCACAAAAACTGAATGTTTGAGCTCATAAAGTACTATTTTTCTTGGAATCTCGAGATGATAAAATCATGATGTGTTACGTCATGTTAAAGATCTCGTCGATATGGTTCATTTGAGTCTTTGTTTAAGAAATTTGGAATTTATTTGCCGAAGTTATCAAGCTTCAAAGTGTGAATAATCACAAAAACTGTATGTTTGAGCTCATAAAATACTATTTTTCTTGGAAACTCAAAAGATGATACAATCATGATGTGTTACGTCATGTTAAAGATTTCATCGAGATGGTTCATTTGAGTCTTTGTTTAAGAAATTTGGGTTTAATTGCCGAAGTTATCGAGCTTCAAAGTGTGAATATTCACAAAAACTGAATGTTTGAGCTCATAAAGTACTATTTTTCTTGGAATCTCGAGATGATAAAATCATGATGTGTTACGTCATGTTAAAGATCTCGTCGAGATGGTTCATTTGAGTCTTTGTTTAAGAAATTTGGAATTTATTTGCCGAAGTTATCAAGCTTCAAAGTGTGAATAATCACAAAAACTGTATGTTTGAGCTCATAAAGTACTATTTTTCTTGGAAACTCAAGATTATACAATCATGATGTGTTACGTCATGTTAAAGATCTCGTAGAGATGGTTCGTTTGAGTCTTTGTTTAAGAAATTTGGATTTAAATGCCGAAGTTATCGAGTTTCAAAGTGTGAAAAATCACAAAAACTGTATGTTTGAGCTCATAAAGTACTATTTTTCGTGGAAACTCAAGATGATACAATCATGATGTGTTACGTCATGTTAAAGATCTCGTCGAGATGGTTCATTTGAGTCTTTGTTTAAAAAATTTGGAATTTAATTGCCGAAGTTATCGAGCTTCAAAGTGTGAAAAATCACAAAAACTGTATGTTTGAGCTCATAAAGTACTATTTTTCGTGGAAACTCAAGATGATACAGTCATGATGTGTTACGTCATGTTAAAGATCTCGTAGATATGGTTCATTTGAGTCTTTGTTTAAGAAATTTGGAATTTAATTGCCGAAGTTATCGAGCTTCAAAGTGTGAATAATCACAAAAACTGAATGTTTGTGCTCATAAAGTACTATTTTTCTTGGAATCTCAAGATGATTCAATCATGATGTGTTACGTCATGTTAAAGATCTCGTAGAGATGGTTCATTTGAGTCTTTGTTTAAGAAATTTGGGTTTAATTGCCGAAGTTATCGAGCTTCAAAGTGTGAATATTCACAAAAACTGAATGTTTGAGCTCATAAAGTACTATTTTTCTTGGAATCTCGAGATGATAAAATCATGATGTGTTACGTCATGTTAAAGATCTCGTCGAGATGGTTCATTTGAGTCTTTGTTTAAGAAATTTGGAATTTATTTGCCGAAGTTATCAAGCTTCAAAGTGTGAATAATCACAAAAACTGTATGTTTGAGCTCATAAAATACTATTTTTCTTGGAAACTCAAAAGATGATACAATCATGATGTGTTACGTCATGTTAAAGATTTCATCGAGATGGTTCATTTGAGTCTTTGTTTAAGAAATTTATTCCTCATTGACCGAAGTTATCGAACTTCATAATGTGAAAAGTCACAAAAATTTTATGTTTGAGCAAAGAGTACTATTTGTCGTAGAAACTCAAGATGATACAATCATGATGTGTTACGTCATGTTAAAGATCTCGTCGAGATGGTTCATTTGAGTCTTTGTTTAAGAAATTTGGAATTTAATTGCCGAAGTTATTGAGCTTCAAAGTTTGAATAATCACAAAAACTGTATGTTTGAGCTCATAAAGTACTATTTTTCGTGGAAACTCAAGATGATACAATCATGATGTGTTACGTCATGTTAAAGATCTCGTCGAGATGGTTCATTTGAGTCTCCGTTTAAGAAATTTCGTCCTCATTGACCGAAGTTATCGAGCTTCAAAGTGTGAATAATCACAAAAACTGTATGTTTGAGCTCATAAAGTACTATTTTTCGTGGAAACTCAAGATGATACAGTCATGATGTGTTACGTCATGTTAAAGATCTCGTAGAGATGGTTCACTAGAGTCTTTGTTTAAGAAATTTGGATTTAATTGCCGAAGTTATCGAGGTTCAAAGTGTGAATATTCACAAAAACTGAATGTTTGAGCTCATAAAGTTCTATTTTTCTTGGAATCTCAAGATGATTCAATCATGATGTGTTACGTCATGTTAAAGATCTCGTCGAGATGGTTCATTTGAGTTTTTGTTTAAGAAATTTGGAATTTAATTGCCAAAGTTATCGAGCTTCAAAGTGTGAATATTCACAAAAACTGAATGTTTGAGCTCATAAAGTACTATTTTTCTTGGAATCTCAAGATGATTCAATCATGATGTGTTACGTCATGTTAAAGATCTCGTAGAGATGGTTCATTTGAGTCTTTGTTTAAGAAATTTGGATTTAATTGCCGAAGTTATCGAGCTTCAAAGTGTGAATATTCACAAAAACTGAATGTTTGTGCTCATAAAGTACTATTTTTCTTGGAATCTCAAGATGATTCAATCATGATGTGTTACGTCATGTTAAAGATCTCGTCGAGATGGTTCATTTGAGTTTTTGTTTAAGAAATTTGGAATTTAATTGCCGAAGTTATCGAGCTTCAAAGTGTGAAAAATCTCAAAAACTGAATGTTTGAGCTCATAAAGTACTATTTTTCTTGGAATCTCAAGATGATTCAATCATGATGTGTTACGTCATGTTAAAGATCTCGTAGAGATGGTTCATTTGAGTCTTTGTTTAAGAAATTTGGATTTAATTGCCGAAGTTATCGAGCTTCAAAGTGTGAATATTCACAAAAACTGAATGTTTGTGCTCATAAAGTACTATTTTTCTTGGAATCTCAAGATGATTCAATCATGATGTGTTACGTCATGTTAAAGATCTCGTAGAGATGGTTCATTTGAGTCTTTGTTTAAGAAATTTGGGTTTAATTGCCGAAGTTATCGAGCTTCAAAGTGTGAATATTCACAAAAACTGAATGTTTGAGCT
Organism: Euwallacea fornicatus; assembly: GCF_040115645.1. Taxonomy (NCBI): domain Eukaryota; kingdom Metazoa; phylum Arthropoda; class Insecta; order Coleoptera; family Curculionidae; genus Euwallacea; species Euwallacea fornicatus. The sequence goes on along the minus strand of NW_027096049.1, from coordinate 506,835 downwards.
CATAAAGTACTATTTTTCTTGGAATCTCGAGATGATAAAATCATGATGTGTTACGTCATGTTAAAGATCTCGTCGAGATGGTTCATTTGAGTCTTTGTTTAAGAAATTTGGAATTTATTTGCCGAAGTTATCAAGCTTCAAAGTGTGAATAATCACAAAAACTGTATGTTTGAGCTCATAAAATACTATTTTTCTTGGAAACTCAAAAGATGATACAATCATGATGTGTTACGTCATGTTAAAGATTTCATCGAGATGGTTCATTTGAGTCTTTGTTTAAGAAATTTGGGTTTAATTGCCGAAGTTATCGAGCTTCAAAGTGTGAATATTCACAAAAACTGAATGTTTGAGCTCATAAAGTACTATTTTTCCTGGAAACTCAAGATGACACAGTCATGATGTGTTACGTCATGTTCAAGATCTCGTAGAGATGGTTCATTTGAGTCTTTGTTTAAGAAATTTGGAATTTAATTGCCGAAGTTATCGAGCTTCAAAGTGTGAATAATCACAAAAACTGTATGTTTGAGCTCATAAAGTACTATTTTTCGTGGAAACTCAAGATGATACAATCATGATGTGTTACGTCATGTTAAAGATCTCGTCGAGATGGTTCATTTGAGTCTCCGTTTAAGAAATTTGGTCCTCATTGACCGAAGTTATCGAGCTTCAAAATGTGAAAAATCACAACAACTGAATGTTTGAGCTCATAAAGTACTATTTTTCTAGGAAACTCAAGATGATACAATCATGATGTGTTACGTCATGTTAAAGATCTCGTAGAGATGGTTCATTTGAGTCTTTGTTTAAAAAATTTGGTCTTCATTGACCGAAGTTATCGAGCTTCAAAATGTGAAAAATCACAAAAACTGTATGTTGGAGCTCATAAAGTACTATTTTTCGTGGAAACTCAAGATGATACAGTCATGATGTGTTACGTCATGTTAAAGATCTCGTAGAGATGGTTCATATGAGTCTTTGTTTAAGAAATTTGGAATTTAATTGCCGAAGTTATCGAGCTTCAAAGTGTGAAAAATCACAAAAACTGTATGTTTGAGCTCATAAAGTACTATTTTTCGTGGAAACTCAAGATGATACAGTCATGATGTGTTACGTCATGTTAAAGATCTCGTAGAGATGGTTCATTTGAGTCTTTGTTTAAAAAATTTGGAATTTAATTGCCGAAGTTATCGAGCTTCAAAGTGTGAAAAATCACAAAAACTGAAAGTTTGAGCTCATAAAGTACTATTTTTCGTGGAAACTCAAGATGATACAATCATGATGTGTTACGTAATGTTAAAGATCTCGTCGAGATGGTTCATTTGAGTCTTTGTTTAAGAAATGTGGAATTTAATTGCCGAAGTTATCGAGCTTCAAAGTGTGAAAAATCACAAAAACTGTATGTTTGAGCTCATAAAGTACTATTTTTCTTGGAATCTCAAGATGATACAATCATGATGTGTTACGTAATGTTAAAGATCTCGTCGAGATGGTTCATTTGAGTCTTTGTTTAAGAAATTTGGAATTTATTTGCCGAAGTTATCGAGCTTCAAAGTGTGAATAATCACAAAAACTGTATGTTTGAGCTCATAAAGTACTATTTTTCTTGGAATCTCAAGATGATACAATCATGATGTGTTACGTCATGTTAAAGATCTCGTCGAGATGGTTCATTTGAGTCTTTGTTTAAGAAATTTGGAATTTATTTGCCGAAGTTATCGAGCTTCAAAGTGTGAATAATAAAAAAAACTGAATGTTTGAGCTCATAAAGTACTATTTTTCTTGGAATCTCAAGATGATACATTAATGATGTGTTACGTCATGTTAAAGATCTCGTCGAGATGGTTCATTTGAGTCTTTGTTTAAGAAATTTGGAATTTATTTGCCGAAGTTATCGAGCTTCAAAGTGTGAATAATCACAAAAACTGTATGTTTGAGCTCATAAAGTACTATTTTTCGTGGAAACTCAGGATGATACAATCATGATGTGTTACGTCATGTTAAAGATCTCGTCGAGATGGTTCATTTGAGTCTTTGTTTAAGAAATTTGGTCTTCATTGACCGAAGTTATCGAGCTTCAAAGTGTGAAAAATCACAAAAATTGTATGTTTGAACTCATAAAGTACTATTTTTCGTGGAAACTCAAGATGATACAATCATGATGTGTTACGTCATGTTAAAGATCTCGTCGAGATGGTTCATTTGAGTCTTTGTTTAAGAAATTTGGAATTTAATTGCCGAAGTTATCGAGCTTCAAAGTGTGAAAAATCACAAAAACTGTATGTTTGAGCTCATAAAGTACTATTTTTCTTGGAATCTCAAGATGATACAATCATGATGTGTTACGTCATGTTAAAGATATCGTCGAGATGGTTCATTTGAGTCTTTGTTTAAGAAATTTGGAATTTATTTGCCGAAGTTATCGAGGTTCAAAGTGTGAATATTCACAAAAACTTAATGTTTGAGCTCATAAAGTACTATTTTTCTTGGAATCTCAAGATGATACAATCATGATGTGTTACGTAATGTTAAAGATCTCGTCGAGATGGTTCATTTGAGTCTTTGTTTAAGAAATTTGGAATTTAATTGCCGAAGTTATCGAGCTTCAAAGTGTGAATAATCACAAAAACTGTATGTTTGAGCTCATAAAGTGCTATTTTTCGTGGAAACTCAAGATGATACAGTCATGATGTGTTACGTCATGTTAAAGATCTCGTAGAGATGGTTCACTAGAGTCTTTGTTTAAGAAATTTGGATTTAATTGCCGAAGTTATCGAGGTTCAAAGTGTGAATATTCACAAAAACTTAATGTTTGAGCTCATAAAGTACTATTTTTCTTGGAATCTCAAGATGATTCAATCATGATGTGTTACGTCATGTTAAAGATCTCGTCGAGATGGTTCATTTGAGTTTTTGTTTAAGAAATTTGGAATTTAATTGCCAAAGTTATCGAGCTTCAAAGTGTGAAAAATCACAAAAACTGTATGTTTGAGCTCATAAAGTACTATTTGTCGTGGAAACTCAAGATGATACAGTCATGATGTGTTACGTCATGTTAAAGATTTCATCGAGATGGTTCATTTGAGTCTTTGTTTAAGAAATTTGGAATTTAATTGCCGAAGTTATCGAGCTTCAAAGTGTGAATAATCACATAAACTGTATGTTTGAGCTCATAAAGTACTATTTTTCTTGGAAACTCAAGATGATACAATCATGATGTGTTACGTCATGTTAAAGATCTCGTCGAGATGGTTCATTTGAGTCTCCGTTTAAGAAATTTGGTCCTCATTGACCGAAGTTATCGAGCTTCAAAATGTGAAAAATCACAACAACTGAATGTTTGAGCTCATAAAGTACTATTTTTCTTGGAATCTCAAGATGATACAATCATGATGTGTTACGTCATGTTAAAGATCTCGTCGAGATGGTTCATTTGAGTCTCCGTTTAAGAAATTTGGTCCTCATTGACCGAAGTTATCGAGCTTCAAAGTGTGAATAATCACAAAAACTGTATGTTTGAGCTCATAAAGTACTATTTTTCGTGGAAACTCAAGATGATACAGTCATGATGTGTTACGTCATGTTAAAGATCTCGTAGAGATGGTTCATTTGAGTCTTAGTTTAAGAAATTTGGATTTAAATGCCGAAGTTATCGAGCTTCAAAGTGTGAATATTCACAAAAACTGAATGTTTGAGCTCATAAAGTACTATTTTTCTTGGAATCTCAAGATGATACAATCATGATGTGTTATGTCATGTTAAAGATTTCATCGAGATGGTTCATTTGAGTCTTTGTTTAAGAAATTTGGAATTTAATTGCCGAAGTTATCGAGCTTCAAAGTGTGAATAATCACAAAAACTGTATGTTTGAGCTCATAAAGTACTATATTTCTTGGAAACTCAAGATGATACAATCATGATGTGTTACGTCATGTTACAGATCTCGTCGAGATGGTTCATTTGAGTCTCCGTTTAAGAAATTTGGTCCTCATTGACCGAAGTTATCGAGCTTCAAAATGTGAAAAATCACAACAACTGAATGTTTGAGCTCATAAAGTACTATTTTTCTTGGAATCTCAAGATGATACAATCATGATGTGTTACGTAATGTTAAAGATCTCGTCGAGATGGTTCATTTGAGTCTTTGTTTAAGAAATTTGGAATTTAATTGCCGAAGTTATCGAGCTTCAAAATGTGAATAATCACAAAAACTGTATGTTTGAGCTCATAAAGTACTATTTTTCTTGGAAACTCAAGATGATACAATCATGATGTGTTACGTCATGTTAAAGATCTCGTCGAGATGGTTCATTTGAGTCTCCGTTTAAGAAATTTGGTCCTCATTGACCGAAGTTATCGAGCTTCAAAATGTGAAAAATCACAAGAACTGAATGTTTGAGCTCATAAAGTACTATTTTTCTAGGAAACTCAAGATGATACAATCATGATGTGTTACGTCATGTTAAAGATCTCGTAGAGATGGTTCATTTGAGTCTTTGTTTAAAAAATTTGGTCTTCATTGACCGAAGTTATCGAGCTTCAAAATGTGAAAAATCACAAAAACTGTATGTTGGAGCTCATAAAGTACTATTTTTCGTGGAAACTCAAGATGATACAGTCATGATGTGTTACGTCATGTTAAAGATCTCGTAGAGATGGTTCACTTGAGTCTTTGTTTAAGAAATTTGGATTTAATTGCCGAAGTTATCGAGGTTCAAAATGCGAATATTCACAAAAACTGAATGTTTGAGCTCATAAAGTACTATTTTTCGTGGAAACTCAAGATGATACAATCATGATGTGTTACGTCATGTTAAAGATCTCGTCGAGATGGTTCATTTGAGACTTTGTTTAAGAAATTTGGATTTAATTGCCGAAGTTATCGAGCTTCAAAGTGTGAATAATCACAAAAACTGTATGTTTGAGCTCATAAAGTACTATTTTTCGTGGAAACTCAAGATGATACAATCATGATGTGTTACGTAATGTTAAAGATCTCGTCGAGATGGTTCATTTGAGTCTTTGTTTAACAAATTTGGAATTTAATTGCCGAAGTTATCGAGCTTCAAAGTGTGAATAATCACAAAAACTCTATGTTTGAGCTCATAAAGTACTATTTTTCGTGGAAACTCAAGATGATACAGTCATGATGTGTTACGTCATGTTAAAGATCTCGTAGAGATGGTTCATTTGAGTCTTTGTTTAAGAAATTTGGATTTAATTGCCGAAGTTATCGAGCTTCAAAGTGTGAATATTCACAAAAACTGTATGTTTGAGCTCATAAAGTACTATTTTTCTTGGAAACTCAAGATGATAAAATCATGATGTGTTATGTCATGTTAAAGATCTCGTCGAGATGGTTCATTTGAGTCTCCGTTTAAGAAATTTCGTCCTCATTGACCGAAGTTATCGAGCTTCAAAGTGTGAATATTCACAAAAACTGAATGTTTGAGCTCATAAAGTACTATTTTTCTTGGAATCTCGAGATGATAAAATCATGATGTGTTACGTCATGTTAAAGATCTCGTCGAGATGGTTCATTTGAGTCTTTGTTTAAGAAATTTGGATTTAATTGCCGAAGTTATCGAGCTTCAAAGTGTGAATATTCACAAAAACTGAATGTTTGAGCTCATAAAGTACTATTTTTCTTGGAATCTCAAGATGATACAATCATGATGTGTTACGTAATGTTAAAGATCTCGTCGAGATGGTTCATTTGAGTCTTTGTTTAAGAAATTTGGATTTAATTGCCGAAGTTATCGAGCTTCAAAGTGTGAATAATCACAAAAACTGTATGTTTGAGCTCATAAAGTACTATTTTTCGTGGAAACTCAAGATGATACAATCATGATGTGTTACGTAATGTTAAAGATCTCGTCGAGATGGTTCATTTGAGTCTTTGTTTAACAAATTTGGAATTTAATTGCCGAAGTTATCGAGCTTCAAAATGTGAATAATCACAAAAACTCTATGTTTGAGCTCATAAAGTACTATTTTTCGTGGAAACTCAAGATGATACAGTCATGATGTGTTACGTCATGTTAAAGATCTCGTAGAGATGGTTCATTTGAGTCTTTGTTTAAGAAATTTGGATTTAATTGCCGAAGTTATCGAGCTTCAAAGTGTGAATATTCACAAAAACTGTATGTTTGAGCTCATAAAGTACTATTTTTCTTGGAAACTCAAGATGATAAAATCATGATGTGTTATGTCATGTTAAAGATCTCGTCGAGATGGTTCATTTGAGTCTCCGTTTAAGAAATTTCGTCCTCATTGACCGAAGTTATCGAGCTTCAAAGTGTGAATATTCACAAAAACTGAATGTTTGAGCTCATAAAGTACTATTTTTCTTGGAATCTCGAGATGATAAAATCATGATGTGTTACGTCATGTTAAAGATCTCGTCGAGATGGTTCATTTGAGTCTTTGTTTAAGAAATTTGGATTTAATTGCCGAAGTTATCGAGCTTCAAAGTGTGAATATTCACAAAAACTGAATGTTTGAGCTCATAAAGTACTATTTTTCTTGGAATCTCAAGATGATACAATCATGATGTGTTACGTAATGTTAAAGATCTCGTCGAGATGGTTCATTTGAGTCTTTGTTTAAGAAATTTGGAATTTAATTGCCGAAGTTATCGAGATTCAAAGTGTGAATAATCACAAAAACTGTATGTTTGAGCTCATAAAGTACTATTTGTCGTGGAAACTCAAGATGATACAGTCATGATGTGTTACGTCATGTTAAAGATCTCGTCGAGATGGTTCATTTGAGTTTTTGTTTAAGAAATTTGGAATTTAATTGCCAAAGTTATCGAGCTTCAAAGTGTGAAAAATCACAAAAACTGTATGTTTGAGCTCATAAAGTACTATTTGTCGTGGAAACTCAAGATGATACAGTCATGATGTGTTACGTCATGTTAAAGATCTCGTAGAGATGGTTCATTTGAGTCTTTGTTTAAGAAATTTGGATTTAATTGCCGAAGTTATCGAGCTTCAAAGTGTGAATAATCAAAAAAACTGAATGTTTGAACTCATAAAGTACTATTTTTCTTGGAATCTCAAGATGATACAATCATGATGTGTTACGTAATGTTAAAGATCTCGTCGAGATGGTTCATTTGAGTCTTTGTTTAAGAAATTTGGAATTTATTTGCCGAAGTTATCGAGCTTCAAAGTGTGAATAATCACAAAAACTGTATGTTTGAGCTCATAAAGTACTATTTTTCTTGGAATCTCAAGATGATACAATCATGATGTGTTACGTAATGTTAAAGATCTCGTCGAGATGGTTCATTTGAGACTTTGTTTAAGAAATGTGGAATTTAATTACCGAAGTTATCGAGCTTCAAAGTGTGAAAAATCACAAAAACTGTATGTTTGAGCTCATAAAGTACTATTTTTCTTGGAATCTCAAGATGATACAATCATGATGTGTTACGTAATGTTAAAGATCTCGTCGAGATGGTTCATTTGAGACTTTGTTTAAGAAATGTGGAATTTAATTACCGAAGTTATCGAGCTTCAAAGTGTGAAAAATCACAAAAACTGTATGTTTGAGCTCATAAAGTACTATTTTTCTTGGAATCTCAAGATGATACAATCATGATGTGTTACGTCATGTTAAAGATCTCGTCGAGATGGTTCATTTGAGTCTCTGTTTAAGAAATTTGGAATTTATTTGCCGAAGTTATCGAGCTTCAAATTTTGAATAATCACAAAAACTGTATGTTTGAGCTCATAAAGTACTATTTTTCGTGGAAACTCAAGATGATACAATCATGATGTGTTACGTCATGTTAAAGATCTCGTCGAGATGGTTCATTTGAGTCTCTGTTTAAGAAATTTGGAATTTATTTGCCGAAGTTATCGAGCTTCAAATTTTGAATAATCACAAAAACTGTATGTTTGAGCTCATAAAGTACTATTTTTCGTGGAAACTCAAGATGATACAGTCATGATGTGTTACGTCATGTTAAAGATCTCGTAGAGATGGTTCATTTGAGTCTTTGTTTAAGAAATTTGGGTTTAATTGCCGAAGTTATCGAGCTTCAAAGTGTGAATATTCACAAAAACTGAATGTTTGAGCTCATAAAGTACTATTTTTCTTGGAATCTCGAGATGATAAAATCATGATGTGTTACGTCATGTTAAAGATCTCGTCGAGATGGTTCATTTGAGTCTTTGTTTAAGAAATTTGGAATTTATTTGCCGAAGTTATCGAGCTTCAAAGTGTGAAAAATCACAAAAACTGTATGTTTGAGCTCATAAAGTACTATTTTTCTTGGAATCTCAAGATGATACAATCATGATGTGTTACGTAATGTTAAAGATCTCGTCGAGATGGTTCATTTGAGACTTTGTTTAAGAAATGTGGAATTTAATTACCGAAGTTATCGAGCTTCAAAGTGTGAAAAATCACAAAAACTGTATGTTTGAGCTCATAAAGTACTATTTTTCTTGGAATCTCAAGATGATACAATCATGATGTGTTACGTAATGTTAAAGATCTCGTCGAGATGGTTCATTTGAGACTTTGTTTAAGAAATGTGGAATTTAATTGCCGAAGTTATCGAGCTTCAAAGTGTGAATATTCACAAAAACTGAATGTTTGAGCTCGTAAAGTACTATTTTTCTTGGAATCTCAAGATGATTCAATCATGATGTGTTACGTCATGTTAAAGATCTCGTCGAGATGGTTCATTTGAGTTTTTGTTTAAGAAATTTGGAATTTAATTGCCGAAGTTATCGAGCTTCAAAGTGTGAAAAATCACAAAAACTGTATGTTTGAGCTCATAAAGTACTATTTTTCGTGGAAACTCAAGATGATACAGTCATGATGTGTTACGTCATGTTAAAGATCTCGTAGAGATGGTTCATTTGAGACTTTGTTTAAGAAATTTGGATTTAAATGCCGAAGTTATCGAGCTTCAAAGTGTGAATATTCACAAAAACTGAATGTTTGAGCTCATAAAGTACTATTTTTCTTGGAATCTCAAGATGATAAAATCATGATGTGTTACGTCATGTTCAAGATCTCGTAGAGATGGTTCATTTGAGTCTTTGTTTAAGAAATTTGGATTTAAATGCCTAAGTTATCGAGTTTCAAAGTGTGAAAAATCACAAAAACTGTATGTTTGAGCTCATAAAGTACTATTTTTCGTGGAAACTCAAGATGATACAGTCATGATGTGTTACGTCATGTTAAAGATCTCGTAGAGATGGTTCATTTGAGTCTTTGTTTAAGAAATTTGGATTTAAATGCCGGAGTTATCGAGCTTCAAAGTGTGAATATTCACAAAAACTGAATGTTTGAGCTCATAAAGTACTATTTTTCGTGGAATCTCGAGATGATAAAATCATGATGTGTTACGTCATGTTAAAGATCTCGTCGAGATGGTTCATTTGAGTCTCCGTTTAAGAAATTTCGTCCTCATTGACCGAAGTTATCGAGCTTCAAAGTGTGAATATTCACAAAAACTGAATGTTTGAGCTCATAAAGTACTATTTTTCTTGGAATCTCGAGATGATAAAATCATGATGTGTTACGTCATGTTAAAGATCTCGTCGAGATGGTTCATTTGAGTCTTTGTTTAAGAAATTTGGATTTAATTGCCGAAGTTATCGAGCTTCAAAGTGTGAATATTCACAAAAACTGAATGTTTGAGCTCATAAAGTACTATTTTTCTTGGAATCTCAAGATGATACAATCATGATGTGTTACGTAATGTTAAAGATCTCGTCGAGATGGTTCATTTGAGTCTTTGTTTAAGAAATTTGGAATTTAATTGCCGAAGTTATCGAGCTTCAAAGTGTGAATAATCACAAAAACTGTATGTTTGAGCTCATAAAGTGCTATTTTTCGTGGAAACTCAAGATGATACAGTCATGATGTGTTACGTCATGTTAAAGATCTCGTAGAGATGGTTCACTAGAGTCTTTGTTTAAGAAATTTGGATTTAATTGCCGAAGTTATCGAGGTTCAAAGTGTGAATATTCACAAAAACTTAATGTTTGAGCTCATAAAGTACTATTTTTCTTGGAATCTCAAGATGATTCAATCATGATGTGTTACGTCATGTTAAAGATCTCGTCGAGATGGTTCATTTGAGTTTTTGTTTAAGAAATTTGGAATTTAATTGCCAAAGTTATCGAGCTTCAAAGTGTGAAAAATCACAAAAACTGTATGTTTGAGCTCATAAAGTACTATTTGTCGTGGAAACTCAAGATGATACAGTCATGATGTGTTACGTCATGTTAAAGATTTCATCGAGATGGTTCATTTGAGTCTTTGTTTAAGAAATTTGGAATTTAATTGCCGAAGTTATCGAGCTTCAAAGTGTGAATAATCACATAAACTGTATGTTTGAGCTCATAAAGTACTATTTTTCTTGGAAACTCAAGATGATACAATCATGATGTGTTACGTCATGTTAAAGATCTCGTCGAGATGGTTCATTTGAGTCTCCGTTTAAGAAATTTGGTCCTCATTGACCGAAGTTATCGAGCTTCAAAATGTGAAAAATCACAACAACTGAATGTTTGAGCTCATAAAGTACTATTTTTCTTGGAATCTCAAGATGATACAATCATGATGTGTTACGTCATGTTAAAGATCTCGTCGAGATGGTTCATTTGAGTCTCCGTTTAAGAAATTTGGTCCTCATTGACCGAAGTTATCGAGCTTCAAAGTGTGAATAATCACAAAAACTGTATGTTTGAGCTCATAAAGTACTATTTTTCTTGGAAACTCAAGATGATACAATCATGATGTGTTACGTCATGTTACAGATCTCGTCGAGATGGTTCATTTGAGTCTCCGTTTAAGAAATTTGGTCCTCATTGACCGAAGTTATCGAGCTTCAAAATGTGAAAAATCACAACATCTGAATGTTTGAGCTCATAAAGTACTATTTTTCTTGGAATCTCAAGATGATACAATCATGATGTGTTACGTAATGTTAAAGATCTCGTCGAGATGGTTCATTTGAGTCTTTGTTTAAGAAATTTGGAATTTAATTGCCGAAGTTATCGAGCTTCAAAATGTGAATAATCACAAAAACTGTATGTTTGAGCTCATAAAGTACTATTTTTCTTGGAAACTCAAGATGATACAATCATGATGTGTTACGTCATGTTAAAGATCTCGTCGAGATGGTTCATTTGAGTCTCCGTTTAAGAAATTTGGTCCTCATTGACCGAAGTTATCGAGCTTCAAAATGTGAAAAATCACAACAACTGAATGTTTGAGCTCATAAAGTACTATTTTTCTAGGAAACTCAAGATGATACAATCATGATGTGTTACGTCATGTTAAAGATCTCGTAGAGATGGTTCATTTGAGTCTTTGTTTAAAAAATTTGGTCTTCATTGACCGAAGTTATCGAGCTTCAAAGTGTGAATATTCACAAAAACTGAATGTTTGAGCTCATAAAGTACTATTTTTCTTGGAATCTCGAGATGATAAAATCATGATGTGTTACGTCATGTTAAAGATCTCGTCGAGATGGTTCATTTGAGTCTTTGTTTAAGAAATTTGGAATTTATTTGCCGAAGTTATCGAGCTTCAAAGTGTGAAAAATCACAAAAACTGTATGTTTGAGCTCATAAAGTACTATTTTTCTTGGAATCTCAAGATGATACAATCATGATGTGTTACGTAATGTTAAAGATATCGTCGAGATGGTTCATTTGAGTCTTTGTTTAAGAAATTTGGAATTTATTTGCCGAAGTTATCGAGCTTCAAAGTGTGAAAAATCACAAAAACTGTATGTTTGAGCTCATAAAGTACTATTTTTCTTGGAATCTCAAGATGATACAATCATGATGTGTTACGTAATGTTAAAGATCTCGTCGAGATGGTTCATTTGAGACTTTGTTTAAGAAATGTGGAATTTAATTACCGAAGTTATCGAGCTTCAAAGTGTGAAAAATCACAAGAACTGTATGTTTGAGCTCATAAAGTACTATTTTTCTTGGAATCTCAAGATGATACAATCATGATGTGTTACGTAATGTTAAAGATCTCGTCGAGATGGTTCATTTGAGACTTTGTTTAAGAAATGTGGAATTTATTTGCCGAAGTTATCGAGCTTCAAAGTGTGAAAAATCACAAAAACTGTATGTTTGAGCTCATAAAGTACTATTTTTCTTGGAATCTCAAGATGATACAATCATGATGTGTTACGTAATGTTAAAGATATCGTCGAGATGGTTCATTTGAGTCTTTGTTTAAGAAATTTGGAATTTATTTGCCGAAGTTATCGAGCTTCAAAGTGTGAAAAATCACAAAAACTGTATGTTTGAGCTCATAAAGTACTATTTTTCTTGGAATCTCAAGATGATACAATCATGATGTGTTACGTAATGTTAAAGATATCGTCGAGATGGTTCATTTGAGTCTTTGTTTAAGAAATTTGGAATTTATTTGCCGAAGTTATCGAGCTTCAAAGTGTGAATAATCACAAAAACTGTATGTTTGAGCTCATAAAGTACTATTTTTCTTGGAATCTCAAGATGATACAATCATGATGTGTTACGTAATGTTAAAGATCTCGTCGAGATGGTTCATTTGAGTCTTTGTTTAAGAAATTTGGAATTTATTTGCCGAAGTTATCGAGCTTCAAAGTGTGAATAATCACAAAAACTGTATGTTTGAGCTCATAAAGTACTATTTTTCGTGGAAACTCAAGATGATACAATCATGATGTGTTACGTCATGTTAAAGATTTCATCGAGATGGTTCATTTGAGTAATTGTTTAAGAAATTTGGAATTTAATTGCCGAAGTTATCGAGCTTCAAAGTGTGAATAATCACAAAAACTGTATGTTTGAGCTCATAAAGTACTATTTTTCTTGGAAACTCAAGATGATACAATCATGATGTGTTACGTCATGTTAAAGATCTCGTCGAGATGGTTCATTTGAGTCTCCGTTTAAGAAATTTGGTCCTCATTGACCGAAGTTATCGAGCTTCAAAATGTGAAAAATCACAACAACTGAATGTTTGAGCTCATAAAGTACTATTTTTCTTGGAATCTCAAGATGATACAATCATGATGTGTTACGTAATGTTAAAGATCTCGTCGAGATGGTTCATTTGAGTCTTTGTTTAAGAAATTTGGAATTTAATTGCCGAAGTTATCGAGCTTCAAAGTGTGAATAATCACAAAAACTGTATGTTTGAGCTCATAAAGTACTATTTTTCTTGGAATCTCAAGATGATTCAATCATGATGTGTTACGTCATGTTAAAGATTTCATCGAGATGGTTCATTTGAGTCTTTGCTTAAGAAATTTGGAATTTAATTGCCGAAGTTATCGAGCTTCAAAATGTGAATAATCACAAAAACTGTATGTTTGAGCTCATAAAGTACTATTTTTCTTGGAAACTCAAGATGATACATTCATGATGTGTTACATCATGTTAAAGATCTCGTCGAGATGGTTCATTTGAGTTTTTGTTTAAGAAATTTGGAATTTAATTGCCAAAGTTATCGAGCTTCAAAGTGTGAATAATCACAAAAACTGTATGTTTGAGCTCATAAAGTACTATTTTTCTTGGAAACTCAAGATGATACAATCATGATGTGTTACGTCATGTTAAAGATCTCGTCGAGATGGTTCATTTGAGTCTCCGTGTAAGAAATTTGGTCCTCATTGACCGAAGTTATCGAGCTTCAAAATGTGAAAAATCACAACAACTGAATGTTTGAGCTCATAAAGTACTATTTTTCTTGGAATCTCAAGATGATACAATCATGATGTGTTACGTCATGTTAAAGATCTCGTAGAGATGGTTCATTTGAGTCTTTGTTTAAGAAATTTGGATTTAAATGCCGGAGTTATCGAGCTTCAAAGTGTGAAAAATCACAAAAACTGTATGTTTGAGCTCATAAAGTACTATTTTTCTTGGAATCTCAAGATGATACAATCATGATGTGTTACGTAATGTTAAAGATATCGTCGAGATGGTTCATTTGAGTCTTTGTTTAAGAAATTTGGAATTTATTTGCCGAAGTTATCGAGCTTCAAAGTGTGAAAAATCACAAAAACTGTATGTTTGAGCTCATAAAGTACTATTTTTCTTGGAATCTCAAGATGATACAATCATGATGTGTTACGTAATGTTAAAGATCTCGTCGAGATGGTTCATTTGAGACTTTGTTTAAGAAATGTGGAATTTAATTACCGAAGTTATCGAGCTTCAAAGTGTGAAAAATCACAAGAACTGTATGTTTGAGCTCATAAAGTACTATTTTTCTTGGAATCTCAAGATGATACAATCATGATGTGTTACGTAATGTTAAAGATCTCGTCGAGATGGTTCATTTGAGACTTTGTTTAAGAAATGTGGAATTTATTTGCCGAAGTTATCGAGCTTCAAAGTGTGAAAAATCACAAAAACTGTATGTTTGAGCTCATAAAGTACTATTTTTCTTGGAATCTCAAGATGATACAATCATGATGTGTTACGTAATGTTAAAGATATCGTCGAGATGGTTCATTTGAGTCTTTGTTTAAGAAATTTGGAATTTATTTGCCGAAGTTATCGAGCTTCAAAGTGTGAAAAATCACAAAAACTGTATGTTTGAGCTCATAAAGTACTATTTTTCTTGGAATCTCAAGATGATACAATCATGATGTGTTACGTAATGTTAAAGATATCGTCGAGATGGTTCATTTGAGTCTTTGTTTAAGAAATTTGGAATTTATTTGCCGAAGTTATCGAGCTTCAAAGTGTGAATAATCACAAAAACTGTATGTTTGAGCTCATAAAGTACTATTTTTCTTGGAATCTCAAGATGATACAATCATGATGTGTTACGTAATGTTAAAGATCTCGTCGAGATGGTTCATTTGAGTCTTTGTTTAAGAAATTTGGAATTTATTTGCCGAAGTTATCGAGCTTCAAAGTGTGAATAATCACAAAAACTGTATGTTTGAGCTCATAAAGTACTATTTTTCTTGGAAACTCAAGATGATACAATCATGATGTGTTACGTCATGTTAAAGATCTCGTCGAGATGGTTCATTTGAGTCTCCGTGTAAGAAATTTGGTCCTCATTGACCGAAGTTATCGAGCTTCAAAATGTGAAAAATCACAACAACTGAATGTTTGAGCTCATAAAGTACTATTTTTCTTGGAATCTCAAGATGATACAATCATGATGTGTTACGTCATGTTAAAGATCTCGTAGAGATGGTTCATTTGAGTCTTTGTTTAAGAAATTTGGATTTAAATGCCGGAGTTATCGAGCTTCAAAGTGTGAAAAATCACAAAAACTGTATGTTTGAGCTCATAAAGTACTATTTTTCTTGGAATCTCAAGATGATACAATCATGATGTGTTACGTAATGTTAAAGATATCGTCGAGATGGTTCATTTGAGTCTTTGTTTAAGAAATTTGGAATTTATTTGCCGAAGTTATCGAGCTTCAAAGTGTGAAAAATCACAAAAACTGTATGTTTGAGCTCATAAAGTACTATTTTTCTTGGAATCTCAAGATGATACAATCATGATGTGTTACGTAATGTTAAAGATCTCGTCGAGATGGTTCATTTGAGACTTTGTTTAAGAAATGTGGAATTTAATTACCGAAGTTATCGAGCTTCAAAGTGTGAAAAATCACAAGAACTGTATGTTTGAGCTCATAAAGTACTATTTTTCTTGGAATCTCAAGATGATACAATCATGATGTGTTACGTAATGTTAAAGATCTCGTCGAGATGGTTCATTTGAGACTTTGTTTAAGAAATGTGGAATTTATTTGCCGAAGTTATCGAGCTTCAAAGTGTGAAAAATCACAAAAACTGTATGTTTGAGCTCATAAAGTACTATTTTTCTTGGAATCTCAAGATGATACAATCATGATGTGTTACGTAATGTTAAAGATATCGTCGAGATGGTTCATTTGAGTCTTTGTTTAAGAAATTTGGAATTTATTTGCCGAAGTTATCGAGCTTCAAAGTGTGAAAAATCACAAAAACTGTATGTTTGAGCTCATAAAGTACTATTTTTCTTGGAATCTCAAGATGATACAATCATGATGTGTTACGTAATGTTAAAGATATCGTCGAGATGGTTCATTTGAGTCTTTGTTTAAGAAATTTGGAATTTATTTGCCGAAGTTATCGAGCTTCAAAGTGTGAATAATCACAAAAACTGTATGTTTGAGCTCATAAAGTACTATTTTTCTTGGAATCTCAAGATGATACAATCATGATGTGTTACGTAATGTTAAAGATCTCGTCGAGATGGTTCATTTGAGTCTTTGTTTAAGAAATTTGGAATTTATTTGCCGAAGTTATCGAGCTTCAAAGTGTGAATAATCACAAAAACTGTATGTTTGAGCTCATAAAGTACTATTTTTCTTGGAAACTCAAGATGATACAATCATGATGTGTTACGTCATGTTAAAGATCTCGTCGAGATGGTTCATTTGAGTCTCCGTTTAAGAAATTTGGTCCTCATTGACCGAAGTTATCGAGCTTCAAAATGTGAAAAATCACAACAACTGAATGTTTGAGCTCATAAAGTACTATTTTTCTTGGAATCTCAAGATGATACAATCATGATGTGTTACGTAATGTTAAAGATCTCGTCGAGATGGTTCATTTGAGTCTTTGTTTAAGAAATTTGGAATTTAATTGCCGAAGTTATCGAGCTTCAAAGTGTGAATAATCACAAAAACTGTATGTTTGAGCTCATAAAGTACTATTTTTCTTGGAATCCCAAGATGATTCAATCATGATGTGTTACGTCATGTTAAAGATTTCATCGAGATGGTTCATTTGAGTCTTTGCTTAAGAAATTTGGAATTTAATTGCCGAAGTTATCGAGCTTCAAAATGTGAATAATCACAAAAACTGTATGTTTGAGCTCATAAAGTACTATTTTTCTTGGAAACTCAAGATGATACATTCATGATGTGTTACATCATGTTAAAGATCTCGTCGAGATGGTTCATTTGAGTTTTTGTTTAAGAAATTTGGAATTTAATTGCCAAAGTTATCGAGCTTCAAAGTGTGAATAATCACAAAAACTGTATGTTTGAGCTCATAAAGTACTATTTTTCTTGGAAACTCAAGATGATACAATCATGATGTGTTACGTCATGTTAAAGATCTCGTCGAGATGGTTCATTTGAGTCTCCGTGTAAGAAATTTGGTCCTCATTGACCGAAGTTATCGAGCTTCAAAATGTGAAAAATCACAACAACTGAATGTTTGAGCTCATAAAGTACTATTTTTCTTGGAATCTCAAGATGATACAATCATGATGTGTTACGTAATGTTAAAGATCTCGTCGAGATGGTTCATTTGAGTCATTGTTTAAGAAATTTGGAATTTAATTGCCGAAGTTATCGAGCTTCAAAGTGTGAATAATCACAAAAACTGTATGTTTGAGCTCATAAAGTACTATTTTTCGTGGAAACTCAAGATGATACAATCATGATGTGTTACGTCATGTTAAAGATCTCGTAGAGATGGTTCATTTGAGTCTTTGTTTAAGAAATGTGGAATTTATTTGCCGAAGTTATCAAGCTTCAAAGTGTGAATAATCACAAAAACTGTATGTTTGAGCTCATAAAGTACTATTTTTCTTGGAATCTCGAGATGATAAAATCATGATGTGTTACGTCATGTTAAAGATCTCGTCGAGATGGTTCATTTGAGTCTTTGTTTAAGAAATGTGGAATTTATTTGCCGAAGTTATCAAGCTTCAAAGTGTGAATAATCACAAAAACTGTATGTTTGAGCTCATAAAGTACTATTTTTCTTGGAATCTCAAGATGATACATTCATGATGTGTTACATCATGTTAAAGATCTCGTCGAGATGGTTCATTTGAGTCTCCGTTTAAGAAATTTGGTCCTCATTGACCGAAGTTATCGAGCTTCAAAATGTGAAAAATCACAACAACTGAATGTTTGAGCTCATAAAGTACTATTTTTCTTGGAATCTCAAGATGATACATTCATGATGTGTTACATCATGTTAAAGATCTCGTAGAGATGGTTCATTTGAGTCTCCGTTTAAGAAATTTGGTCCTCATTGACCGAAGTTATCGAGCTTCAAAATGTGAAAAATCACAACAACTGAATGTTTGAGCTCATAAAGTACTATTTTTCTTGGAATCTCAAGATGATACAATCATGATGTGTTACGTAATGTTAAAGATCTCGTCGAGATGGTTCATTTGAGTTTTTGTTTAAGAAATTTGGAATTTAATTGCCAAAGTTATCGAGCTTCAAAGTGTGAAAAATCACAAAAACTGTATGTTTGAGCTCATAAAGTACTATTTTTCTTGGAATCTCAAGATGATTCAATCATGATGTGTTACGTCATGTTAAAGATTTCATCGAGATGGTTCATTTGAGTCTTTGTTTAAGAAATTTGGAATTTAATTGCCGAAGTTATCGAGCTTCAAAGTGTGAATAATCACAAAAACTGTATGTTTGAGCTCATAAAGTACTATTTTTCTTGGAAACTCAAGATGATACATTCATGATGTGTTACTTCATGTTAAAGATCTCGTCGAGATGGTTCATTTGAGTCTTTGTTTAAGAAATTTGGAATTTAATTGCCGAAGTTATCGAGCTTCAAAGTGTGAATAATCACAAAAACTGTATGTTTGAGCTCATAAAGTACTATTTTTCTTGGAATCTCAAGATGATACAGTCATGATGTGTTACGTCATGTTAAAGATCTCGTAGAGATGGTTCATTTGAGTCTTTGTTTAAGAAATTTGGGTTTAATTGCCGAAGTTATCGAGCTTCAAAGTGTGAATAATCACAAAAACTGTATGTTTGAGCTCATAAAGTACTATTTTTCTTGGAATCTCAAGATGATACAATCATGATGTGTTACGTCATGTTAAAGATCTCGTAGAGATGGTTCATTTGAGTCTTTGTTTAAGAAATTTGGATTTAAATGCCGGAGTTATCGAGCTTCAAAGTGTGAAAATTCACAAAAACTGAATGTTTGAGCTCATAAAGTACTATTTTTCTTGGAATCTCGAGATGATAAAATCATGATGTGTTACGTCATGTTAAAGATCTCGTCGAGATGGTTCATTTGAGTCTTTGTTTAAGAAATGTGGAATTTATTTGCCGAAGTTATCAAGCTTCAAAGTGTGAATAATCACAAAAACTGTATGTTTGAGCTCATAAAATACTATTTTTCTTGGAAACTCAAAAGATGATACAATCATGATGTGTTACGTCATGTTGAAGATTTCATCGAGATGGTTCATTTGAGTCATTGTTTAAGAAATTTGGTCCTCATTGACCGAAGTTATCGAGCTTCAAAATGTGAAAAATCACAACAACTGAATGTTTGAGCTCATAAAGTACTATTTTTCTTGGAATCTCAAGATGATACAATCATGATGTGTTACGTAATGTTAAAGATCTCGTCGAGATGGTTCATTTGAGTCTTTGTTTAAGAAATTTGGAATTTAATTGCCGAAGTTATCGACCTTCAAAGTGTGAATAATCACAAAAACTGTATGTTTGAGCTCATAAAGTACTATTTTTCTTGGAATCTCAAGATGATTCAATCATGATGTGTTACGTCATGTTAAAGATTTCATCGAGATGGTTCATTTGAGTCTTTGCTTAAGAAATTTGGAATTTAATTGCCGAAGTTATCGAGCTTCAAAGTGTGAATAATCACAAAAACTGTATGTTTGAGCTCATAAAGTACTATTTTTCTTGGAAACTCAAGATGATACATTCATGATGTGTTACATCATGTTAAAGATCTCGTCGAGATGGTTCATTTGAGTTTTTGTTTAAGAAATTTGGAATTTAATTGCCAAAGTTATCGAGCTTCAAAGTGTGAATAATCACAAAAACTGTATGTTTGAGCTCATAAAGTACTATTTTTCTTGGAAACTCAAGATGATACAATCATGATGTGTTACGTCATGTTAAAGATCTCGTCGAGATGGTTCATTTGAGTCTCCGTGTAAGAAATTTGGTCCTCATTGACCGAAGTTATCGAGCTTCAAAATGTGAAAAATCACAACAACTGAATGTTTGAGCTCATAAAGTACTATTTTTCTTGGAATCTCAAGATGATTCAATCATGATGTGTTACGTCATGTTAAAGATTTCATCGAGATGGTTCATTTGAGTCTTTGTTTAAGAAATTTGGAATTTAATTGCCGAAGTTATCGAGCTTCAAAGTGTGAATAATCACAAAAACTGTATGTTTGAGCTCATAAAGTACTATTTTTCTTGGAAACTCAAGATGATACATTCATGATGTGTTACTTCATGTTAAAGATCTCGTCGAGATGGTTCATTTGAGTCTTTGTTTAAGAAATTTGGAATTTAATTGCCGAAGTTATCGAGCTTCAAAGTGTGAATAATCACAAAAACTGTATGTTTGAGCTCATAAAGTACTATTTTTCTTGGAATCTCAAGATGATACAGTCATGATGTGTTACGTCATGTTAAAGATCTCGTAGAGATGGTTCATTTGAGTCTTTGTTTAAGAAATTTGGGTTTAATTGCCGAAGTTATCGAGCTTCAAAGTGTGAATAATCACAAAAACTGTATGTTTGAGCTCATAAAGTACTATTTTTCTTGGAATCTCAAGATGATACAATCATGATGTGTTACGTCATGTTAAAGATCTCGTAGAGATGGTTCATTTGAGTCTTTGTTTAAGAAATTTGGATTTAAATGCCGGAGTTATCGAGCTTCAAAGTGTGAAAATTCACAAAAACTGAATGTTTGAGCTCATAAAGTACTATTTTTCTTGGAATCTCGAGATGATAAAATCATGATGTGTTACGTCATGTTAAAGATCTCGTCGAGATGGTTCATTTGAGTCTTTGTTTAAGAAATGTGGAATTTATTTGCCGAAGTTATCAAGCTTCAAAGTGTGAATAATCACAAAAACTGTATGTTTGAGCTCATAAAATACTATTTTTCTTGGAAACTCAAAAGAT
Source organism: Euwallacea fornicatus (assembly GCF_040115645.1). Classification (NCBI taxonomy): domain Eukaryota; kingdom Metazoa; phylum Arthropoda; class Insecta; order Coleoptera; family Curculionidae; genus Euwallacea; species Euwallacea fornicatus. The sequence continues at coordinate 485,875 of NW_027096049.1, read as the reverse complement.
GATACAATCATGATGTGTTACGTCATGTTAAAGATTTCATCGAGATGGTTCATTTGAGTCATTGTTTAAGAAATTTGGTCCTCATTGACCGAAGTTATCGAGCTTCAAAATGTGAAAAATCACAACAACTGAATGTTTGAGCTCATAAAGTACTATTTTTCTTGGAATCTCAAGATGATACAATCATGATGTGTTACGTAATGTTAAAGATCTCGTCGAGATGGTTCATTTGAGTCTTTGTTTAAGAAATTTGGAATTTAATTGCCGAAGTTATCGAGCTTCAAAGTGTGAATAATCACAAAAACTGTATGTTTGAGCTCATAAAGTACTATTTTTCTTGGAATCTCAAGATGATTCAATCATGATGTGTTACGTCATGTTAAAGATTTCATCGAGATGGTTCATTTGAGTCTTTGCTTAAGAAATTTGGAATTTAATTGCCGAAGTTATCGAGCTTCAAAGTGTGAATAATCACAAAAACTGTATGTTTGAGCTCATAAAGTACTATTTTTCTTGGAAACTCAAGATGATACATTCATGATGTGTTACATCATGTTAAAGATCTCGTCGAGATGGTTCATTTGAGTTTTTGTTTAAGAAATTTGGAATTTAATTGCCAAAGTTATCGAGCTTCAAAGTGTGAATAATCACAAAAACTGTATGTTTGAGCTCATAAAGTACTATTTTTCTTGGAAACTCAAGATGATACAATCATGATGTGTTACGTCATGTTAAAGATCTCGTCGAGATGGTTCATTTGAGTCTCCGTGTAAGAAATTTGGTCCTCATTGACCGAAGTTATCGAGCTTCAAAATGTGAAAAATCACAACAACTGAATGTTTGAGCTCATAAAGTACTATTTTTCTTGGAATCTCAAGATGATACAATCATGATGTGTTACGTAATGTTAAAGATCTCGTCGAGATGGTTCATTTGAGTCATTGTTTAAGAAATTTGGAATTTAATTGCCGAAGTTATCGAGCTTCAAAGTGTGAATAATCACAAAAACTGTATGTTTGAGCTCATAAAGTACTATTTTTCGTGGAAACTCAAGATGATACAATCATGATGTGTTACGTCATGTTAAAGATCTCGTAGAGATGGTTCATTTGAGTCTTTGTTTAAGAAATGTGGAATTTATTTGCCGAAGTTATCAAGCTTCAAAGTGTGAATAATCACAAAAACTGTATGTTTGAGCTCATAAAGTACTATTTTTCTTGGAATCTCGAGATGATAAAATCATGATGTGTTACGTCATGTTAAAGATCTCGTCGAGATGGTTCATTTGAGTCTTTGTTTAAGAAATGTGGAATTTATTTGCCGAAGTTATCAAGCTTCAAAGTGTGAATAATCACAAAAACTGTATGTTTGAGCTCATAAAGTACTATTTTTCTTGGAATCTCAAGATGATACAGTCATGATGTGTTACGTCATGTTAAAGATTTCATCGAGATGGTTCATTTGAGTCATTGTTTAAGAAATTTGGAATTTAATTGCCGAAGTTATCGAGCTTCAAAGTGTGAATAATCACAAAAACTGTATGTTTGAGCTCATAAAGTACTATTTTTCTTGGAATCTCGAGATGATAAAATCATGATGTGTTACGTCATGTTAAAGATCTCGTCGAGATGGTTCATTTGAGTCTTTGTTTAAGAAATTTGGAATTTAATTGCCGAAGTTATCGAGCTTCAAAGTGTGAATAATCACAAAAACTGTATGTTTGAGCTCATAAAGTACTATTTTTCTTGGAATCTCGAGATGATAAAATCATGATGTGTTACGTCATGTTAAAGATCTCGTCGAGATGGTTCATTTGAGTCTTTGTTTAAGAAATTTGGAATTTAATTGCCGAAGTTATCGAGCTTCAAAGTGTGAATAATCACAAAAACTGTATGTTTGAGCTCATAAAGTACTATTTTTCTTGGAATCTCAAGATGATACAGTCATGATGTGTTACGTCTTGTTAAAGATTTCATCGAGATGGTTCATTTGAGTCATTGTTTAAGAAATTTGGAATTTAATTGCCGAAGTTATCGAGCTTCAAAGTGTGAATAATCACAAAAACTGTATGTTTGAGCTCATAAAGTACTATTTTTCTTGGAATCTCAAGATGATACAATCATGATGTGTTACGTAATGTTAAAGATCTCGTCGAGATGGTTCATTTGAGTCTTTGTTTAAGAAATTTGGAATTTAATTGCCGAAGTTATCGAGCTTCAAAGTGTGAGTAATCACAAAAACTGTATGTTTGAGCTCATAAAGTACTATTTTTCTTGGAATCTCGAGATGATAAAATCATGATGTGTTACGTCATGTTAAAGATCTCGTCGAGATGGTTCATTTGAGTCTTTGTTTAAGAAATTTGGAATTTAATTGCCGAAGTTATCGAGCTTCAAAGTGTGAATAATCACAAAAACTGTATGTTTGAGCTCATAAAGTACTATTTTTCTTGGAATCTCGAGATGATAAAATCATGATGTGTTACGTCATGTTAAAGATCTCGTCGAGATGGTTCATTTGAGTCTTTGTTTAAGAAATTTGGAATTTAATTGCCGAAGTTATCGAGCTTCAAAGTGTGAATAATCACAAAAACTGTATGTTTGAGCTCATAAAGTACTATTTTTCTTGGAATCTCAAGATGATACAGGCATGATGTGTTACGTCATGTTAAAGATTTCATCGAGATGGTTCATTTGAGTCATTGTTTAAGAAATTTGGAATTTAATTGCCGAAGTTATCGAGCTTCAAAGTGTGAATAATCACAAAAACTGTATGTTTGAGCTCATAAAGTACTATTTTTCGTGGAAACTCAAGATGATACAGTCATGATGTGTTACGTCATGTTAAAGATCTCGTAGAGATGGTTCATTTGAGTCTTTGTTTAAGAAATTTGGATTTAAATGCCGAAGTTATCGAGCTTCAAAGTGTGAATAATCACAAAAACTGTATGTTTGAGCTCATAAAGTACTATTTTTCGTGGAAACTCAAGATGATACAGTCATGATGTGTTACGTCATGTTAAAGATCTCGTAGAGATGGTTCATTTGAGTCTCCGTTTAAGAAATTTGGTCCTCATTGACCGAAGTTATCGAGCTTCAAAATGTGAAAAATCACAACAACTGAATGTTTGAGCTCATAAAGTACTATTTTTCTTGGAATCTCAAGATGATACAGTCATGATGTGTTACGTCATGTTAAAGATCTCGTAGAGATGGTTCATTTGAGTCTTTGTTTAAGAAATTTGGATTTAATTGCCGAAGTTATCGAGCTTCAAAGTGTGAATATTCACAAAAACTGAATGTTTGAGCTCATAAAGTACTATTTTTCTTGGAATCTCAAGACGATACAGTCATGATGTGTTACGTCATGTTAAAGATTTCATCGAGATGGTTCATTTGAGTCATTGTTTAAGAAATTTGGAATTTAATTGCCGAAGTTATCGAGCTTCAAAGTGTGAATAATCACAAAAACTGTATGTTTGAGCTCATAAAGTACTATTTTTCGTGGAAACTCAAGATGATACAGTCATGATGTGTTACGTCATGTTAAAGATCTCGTAGAGATGGTTCATTTGAGTCTTTGTTTAAGAAATTTGGATTTAATTGCCGAAGTTATCGAGCTTCAAAGTGTGAATAATCACAAAAACTGTATGTTTGAGCTCATAAAGTACTATTTTTCGTGGAAACTCAAGATGATACAATCATGATGTGTTACGTCATGTTAAAGATCTCGTAGAGATGGTTCATTTGAGTCTTTGTTTAAGAAATTTGGATTTAAATGCCGGAGTTATCGAGCTTCAAAGTGTGAAAATTCACAAAAACTGAATGTTTGAGCTCATAAAGTACTATTTTTCTTGGAATCTCGAGATGATAAAATCATGATGTGTTACGTCATGTTAAAGATCTCGTCGAGATGGTTCATTTGAGTCTTTGTTTAAGAAATGTGGAATTTATTTGCCGAAGTTATCAAGCTTCAAAGTGTGAATAATCACAAAAACTGTATGTTTGAGCTCATAAAGTACTATTTTTCGTGGAAACTCAAGATGATACAATCATGATGTGTTACGTCATGTTAAAGATCTCGTAGAGATGGTTCATTTGAGTCTTTGTTTAAGAAATTTGGAATTTAATTGCCGAAGTTATCGAGCTTCAAAGTGTGAATAATCACAAAAACTGTATGTTTGAGCTCATAAAGTACTATTTTTCTTGGAATCTCGAGATGATAAAATCATGATGTGTTACGTCATGTTAAAGATCTCGTCGAGATGGTTCATTTGAGTCTTTGTTTAAGAAATTTGGAATTTAATTGCCGAAGTTATCGAGCTTCAAAGTGTGAATAATCACAAAAACTGTATGTTTGAGCTCATAAAGTACTATTTTTCGTGGAAACTCAAGATGATACAGTCATGATGTGTTACGTCATGTTAAAGATCTCGTAGAGATGGTTCATTTGAGTCTTTGTTTAAGAAATTTGGATTTAAATGCCGAAGTTATCGAGCTTCAAAGTGTGAATAATCACAAAAACTGTATGTTTGAGCTCATAAAGTACTATTTTTCGTGGAAACTCAAGATGATACAGTCATGATGTGTTACGTCATGTTAAAGATCTCGTAGAGATGGTTCATTTGAGTCTCCGTTTAAGAAATTTGGTCCTCATTGACCGAAGTTATCGAGCTTCAAAATGTGAAAAATCACAACAACTGAATGTTTGAGCTCATAAAGTACTATTTTTCTTGGAATCTCAAGATGATACAGTCATGATGTGTTACGTCATGTTAAAGATTTCATCGAGATGGTTCATTTGAGTCATTGTTTAAGAAATTTGGAATTTAATTGCCGAAGTTATCGAGCTTCAAAGTGTGAAAAATCACAAAAACTGTATGTTTGAGCTCATAAAGTACTATTTTTCGTGGAAACTCAAGATGATACAGTCATGATGTGTTACGTCATGTTAAAGATCTCGTAGAGATGGTTCATTTGAGTCTTTGTTTAAGAAATTTGGGTTTAATTGCCGAAGTTATCGAGCTTCAAAGTGTGAATATTCACAAAAACTGTATGTTTGAGCTCATAAAGTACTATTTTTCTTGGAATCTCGAGATGATAAAATCAAGATGTGTTACGTCATGTTAAAGATCTCGTCGAGATGGTTCATTTGAGTCTTTGTTTAAGAAATTTGGAATTTATTTGCCGAAGTTATCAAGCTTCAAAGTGTGAATAATCACAAAAACTGTAGTTTTGAGCTCATAAAATACTATTTTTCTTGGAAACTCAAAAGATGATACAATCATGATGTGTTACATCATGTTAAAGATTTCATCGAGATGGTTCATTTGAGTCTTTGTTTAAGAAATTTGGATTTAATTGCCGAAGTTATCGAGCTTCAAAGTGTGAATAATCACAAAAACTGTATGTTTGAGCTCATAAAGTACTATTTTTCGTGGAAACTCAAGATGATACAATCATGATGTGTTACGTCATGTTAAAGATCTCGTAGAGATGGTTCATTTGAGTCTTTGTTTAAGAAATTTGGAATTTAATTGCCGAAGTTATCGAGCTTCAAATTGTGAATAATCACAAAAACTGTATGTTTGAGCTCATAAAGTACTATTTTTCTTGGAATCTCAAGATGATACAATCATGATGTGTTACGTAATGTTAAAGATCTCGTCGAGATGGTTCATTTGAGTCTTTGTTTAAGAAATTTGGAATTTAATTGCCGAAGTTATCGAGCTTCAAAGTGTGAATAATCACAAAAACTGTATGTTTGAGCTCATAAAGTACTATTTTTCTTGGAATCTCGAGATGATAAAATCATGATGTGTTACGTCATGTTAAAGATCTCGTCGAGATGGTTCATTTGAGTCTTTGTTTAAGAAATTTGGAATTTAATTGCCGAAGTTATCGAGCTTCAAAGTGTGAATAATCACAAAAACTGTATGTTTGAGCTCATAAAGTACTATTTTTCGTGGAAACTCAAGATGATACAGTCATGATGTGTTACGTCATGTTAAAGATTTCATCGAGATGGTTCATTTGAGTCTTTGTTTAAGAAATTTGGAATTTAATTGCCGAAGTTATCGAGCTTCAAAGTGTGAATAATCACAAAAACTGTATGTTTGAGCTCATAAAGTACTATTTTTCTTGGAAACTCAAGATGATACAATCTTGATGTGTTACGTCATGTTAAAGATCTCGTCGAGATGGTTCATTTGAGTCTCCGTTTAAGAAATTTGGTCCTCATTGACCGAAGTTATCGAGCTTCAAAATGTGAAAAATCACAACAACTGAATGTTTGAGCTCATAAAGTACTATTTTTCTTGGAATCTCAAGATGATACAGTCATGATGTGTTACGTCATGTTAAAGACCTCGTCGAGATGGTTCATTTGAGTTTTTGTTTAAGAAATTTAAAATTTAATTGCCGAAGTTATCGAGCTTCAAAGTGTGAAAAATCACAAAAACTGTATGTTTGAGCTCATAAAGTACTATTTTTCGTGGAAACTCAAGATGATACAGTCATGATGTGTTACGTCATGTTAAAGATCTCGTAGAGATGGTTCATTTGAGTCTTTGTTTAAGAAATTTGGATTTAATTGCCGAAGTTATCGAGCTTCAAAGTGTGAGTATTCACAAAAACTGAATGTTTGAGCTCATAAAGTACTATTTTTCGTGGAAACTCAAGATGATACAGTCATGATGTGTTACGTCATGTTAAAGATCTCGTCGAGATGGTTCATTTGAGTTTTTGTTTAAGAAATTTGGAATTTAATTGCCGAAGTTATCAAGCTTCAAAGTGTGAATAATCACAAAAACTGTATGTTTGAGCTCATAAAATACTATTTTTCTTGGAAACTCAAAAGATGATACAATCATGATGTGTTACGTCATGTTAAAGATCTCGTCGAGATGGTTCATTTGAGTCTTTGTTTAAGAAATTTGGAATTTAATTGCCGAAGTTATCGAGCTTCAAAATGTGAAAAAGCACAACAACTGAATGTTTGAGCTCATAAAGTACTATTTTTCTTGGAATCTCAAGATGATACAATCATGATGTGTTACGTCATGTTAAAGATTTCATCGAGATGGTTCATTTGAGTCTTTGTTTAAGAAATTTGGATTTAATTGCCGAAGTTATCGAGCTTCAAAGTGTGAATATTCACAAAAACTGAATGTTTGAGCTCATAAAGTACTATTTTTCGTGGAAACTCAAGATGATACAGTCATGATGTGTTACGTCATGTTAAAGATCTCGTCGAGATGGTTCATTTGAGTTTTTGTTTAAGAAATTTGGAATTTAATTGCCGAAGTTATCAAGCTTCAAAGTGTGAATAATCACAAAAACTGTATGTTTGAGCTCATAAAATACTATTTTTCTTGGAAACTCAAAAGATGATACAATCATGATGTGTTACGTCATGTTAAAGATCTCGTCGAGATGGTTCATTTGAGTCTTTGTTTAAGAAATTTGGAATTTAATTGCCGAAGTTATCGAGCTTCAAAATGTGAAAAAGCACAACAACTGAATGTTTGAGCTCATAAAGTACTATTTTTCTTGGAATCTCAAGATGATACAATCATGATGTGTTACGTCATGTTAAAGATTTCATCGAGATGGTTCATTTGAGTCTTTGTTTAAGAAATTTGGATTTAATTGCCGAAGTTATCGAGCTTCAAAGTGTGAATATTCACAAAAACTGAATGTTTGAGCTCATAAAGTACTATTTTTCTTGGAATCTCAAGATGATTCAATCATGATGTGTTATGTCATGTTAAAGATCTCGTCGAGATGGTTCATTTGAGTTTTTGTTTAAGAAATTTGGAATTTAATTGCCGAAGTTATCGAACTTCAAAGTGTGAAAAATCACAAAAACTGTATGTTTGAGCTCATAAAGTACTATTTTTCGTGGAAACTCAAGATGATACAATCATGATGTGTTACGTCATGTTAAAGATCTCGTCGAGATGGTTCATTTGAGTCTCCGTTTAAGAAATTTGATCCTCATTGACCGAAGTTATCGAGCTTCAAAATGTGAATAATCACAAAAACTGTATGTTTGAGCTCATAAAGTACTATTTTTCTTGGAATCTCAAGATGATACAATCATGATGTGTTACGTCATGTTAAAGATCTCGTCGAGATGGTTCATTTGAGTTTTTGTTTAAGAAATTTGGATTTAATTGCCGAAGTTATCGAGCTTCAAAGTGTGAGTATTCACAAAAACTGAATGTTTGAGCTCATAAAGTACTATTTTTCTTGGAATCTCAAGATGATTCAATCATGATGTGTTACGTCATGTTAAAGATCTCGTCGAGATGGTTCATTTGAGTTTTTGTTTAAGAAATTTGGAATTTAATTGCCGAAGTTATCAAGCTTCAAAGTGTGAATAATCACAAAAACTGTATGTTTGAGCTCATAAAATACTATTTTTCTTGGAAACTCAAAAGATGATACAATCATGATGTGTTACGTCATGTTAAAGATCTCGTCGAGATGGTTCATTTGAGTCTTTGTTTAAGAAATTTGGAATTTAATTGCCGAAGTTATCGAGCTTCAAAATGTGAAAAAGCACAACAACTGAATGTTTGAGCTCATAAAGTACTATTTTTCTTGGAATCTCAAGATGATACAATCATGATGTGTTACGTCATGTTAAAGATTTCATCGAGATGGTTCATTTGAGTCTTTGTTTAAGAAATTTGGAATTTAATTGCCGAAGTTATCGAGCTTCAAAGTGTGAATAATCACAAAAACTGTATGTTTGAGCTCATAAAGTACTATTTTTCGTGGAAACTCAAGATGATACAGTCATGATGTGTTACGTCATGTTAAAGATCTCGTAGAGATGGTTCATTTGAGTCTTTGTTTAAGAAATTTGGATTTAATTGCCGAAGTTATCGAGCTTCAAAGTGTGAATATTCACAAAAACTGAATGTTTGAGCTCATAAAGTACTATTTTTCTTGGAATCTCAAGATGATTCAATCATGATGTGTTACGTCATGTTAAAGATCTCGTCGAGATGGTTCATTTGAGTTTTTGTTTAAGAAATTTGGAATTTAATTGCCGAAGTTATCGAACTTCAAAGTGTGAAAAATCACAAAAACTGTATGTTTGAGCTCATAAAGTACTATTTTTCGTGGAAACTCAAGATGATACAATCATGATGTGTTACGTCATGTTAAAGATCTCGTCGAGATGGTTCATTTGAGTCTCCGTTTAAGAAATTTGATCCTCATTGACCGAAGTTATCGAGCTTCAAAATGTGAATAATCACAAAAACTGTATGTTTGAGCTCATAAAGTACTATTTTTCTTGGAATCTCAAGATGATACAATCATGATGTGTTACGTCATGTTAAAGATCTCGTCGAGATGGTTCATTTGAGTCTCCGTTTAAGAAATTTGATCCTCATTGACCGAAGTTATCGAGCTTCAAATTGTGAATAATCACAAAAACTGTATGTTTGAGCTCATAAAGTACTATTTTTCTTGGAAACTCAAGATGATACAATCATGATGTGTTACGTCATGTTAAAGATCTCGTCGAGATGGTTCATTTGAGTCTCCGTTTAAGAAATTTGGTCCTCATTGACCGCAGTTATCGAGCTTCAAAATGTGAAAAATCACAACAACTGAATGTTTGAGCTCATAAAGTACTATTTTTCTTGGAAACTCAAGATGATACAGTCATGATGTGTTACGTCATGTTAAAGATCTCGTAGAGATGGTTCATTTGAGTCTTTGTTTAAGAAATTTGGATTTAATTGCCGAAGTTATCGAGCTTCAAAGTGTGAATAATCACAAAAACTGTATGTTTGAGCTCATAAAGTACTATTTTTCGTGGAAACTCAAGATGATACAGTCATGATGTGTTACGTCATGTTAAAGATCTCGTAGAGATGGTTCATTTGAGTCTTTGTTTAAGAAATTTGGATTTAATTGCCGAAGTTATCGAGCTTCAAAGTGTGAATATTCACAAAAACTGAATGTTTGAGCTCATAAAGTACTATTTTTCTTGGAATCTCGAGATGATAAAATCATGATGTGTTACGTCATGTTAAAGATCTCGTAGAGATGGTTCATTTGAGTCTTTGTTTAAGAAATTTGGATTTAATTGCCGAAGTTATCGAGCTTCAAAGTGTGAATAATCACAAAAACTGTATGTTTGAGCTCATAAAGTACTATTTTTCGTGGAAACTCAAGATGATACAGTCATGATGTGTTACGTCATGTTAAAGATCTCGTAGAGATGGTTCATTTGAGTCTTTGTTTAAGAAATTTGGAATTTAATTGCCGAAGTTATCGAGCTTCAAAGTGTGAATAATCACAAAAACTGTATGTTTGAGCTCATAAAGTACTATTTTTCGTGGAAACTCAAGATGATACAGTCATGATGTGTTACGTCATGTTAAAGATCTCGTAGAGATGGTTCATTTGAGTCTTTGTTTAAGAAATTTGGATTTAATTGCCGAAGTTATCGAGCTTCAAAGTGTGAATATTCACAAAAACTGAATGTTTGAGCTCATAAAGTACTATTTTTCTTGGAATCTCAAGATGATTCAATCATGATGTGTTACGTCATGTTAAAGATCTCGTCGAGATGGTTCATTTGAGTTTTTGTTTAAGAAATTTGGAATTTAATTGCCGAAGTTATCGAACTTCAAAGTGTGAAAAATCACAAAAACTGTATGTTTGAGCTCATAAAGTACTATTTTTCGTGGAAACTCAAGATGATACAATCATGATGTGTTACGTCATGTTAAAGATCTCGTCGAGATGGTTCATTTGAGTTTTTGTTTAAGAAATTTGGAATTTAATTGCCGAAGTTATCGAACTTCAAAGTGTGAAAAATCACAAAAACTGTATGTTTGAGCTCATAAAGTACTATTTTTCGTGGAAACTCAAGATGATACAGTCATGATGTGTTACGTCATGTTAAAGATCTCGTAGAGATGGTTCATTTGAGTCTTTGTTTAAGAAATTTGGAATTTAATTGCCGAAGTTATCGAGCTTCAAAGTGTGAATAATCACAAAAACTGTATGTTTGAGCTCATAAAGTACTATTTTTCGTGGAAACTCAAGATGATACAGTCATGATGTGTTACGTCATGTTAAAGATCTCGTAGAGATGGTTCATTTGAGTCTTTGTTTAAGAAATTTGGATTTAATTGCCGAAGTTATCGAGCTTCAAAGTGTGAATATTCACATAAACTGAATGTTTGAGCTCATAAAGTACTATTTTTCTTGGAATCTCAAGATGATTCAATCATGATGTGTTACGTCATGTTAAAGATCTCGTCGAGATGGTTCATTTGAGTTTTTGTTTAAGAAATTTGGAATTTAATTGCCGAAGTTATCGAACTTCAAAGTGTGAAAAATCACAAAAACTGTATGTTTGAGCTCATAAAGTACTATTTTTCGTGGAAACTCAAGATGATACAATCATGATGTGTTACGTCATGTTAAAGATCTCGTCGAGATGGTTCATTTGAGTTTTTGTTTAAGAAATTTGGAATTTAATTGCCGAAGTTATCGAACTTCAAAGTGTGAAAAATCACAAAAACTGTATGTTTGAGCTCATAAAGTACTATTTTTCGTGGAAACTCAAGATGATACAGTCATGATGTGTTACGTCATGTTAAAGATCTCGTAGAGATGGTTCATTTGAGTCTTTGTTTAAGAAATTTGGAATTTAATTGCCGAAGTTATCGAGCTTCAAAGTGTGAATAATCACAAAAACTGTATGTTTGAGCTCATAAAGTACTATTTTTCTTGGAATCTCAAGATGATTCAATCATGATGTGTTACGTCATGTTAAAGATCTCGTCGAGATGGTTCATTTGAGTTTTTGTTTAAGAAATTTGGAATTTAATTGCCGAAGTTATCGAACTTCAAAGTGTGAAAAATCACAAAAACTGTATGTTTGAGCTCATAAAGTACTATTTTTCGTGGAAACTCAAGATGATACAATCATGATGTGTTACGTCATGTTAAAGATCTCGTCGAGATGGTTCATTTGAGTCTCTGTTTAAGAAATTTGGAATTTATTTGCCGAAGTTATCGAGCTTCAAATTTTGAATAATCACAAAAACTGTATGTTTGAGCTCATAAAGTACTATTTTTCTTGGAATCTCAAGATGATTCAATCATGATGTGTTACGTCATGTTAAAGATCTCGTCGAGATGGTTCATTTGAGTTTTTGTTTAAGAAATTTGGAATTTAATTGCCGAAGTTATCGAACTTCAAAGTGTGAAAAATCACAAAAACTGTATGTTTGAGCTCATAAAGTACTATTTTTCGTGGAAACTCAAGATGATACAGTCATGATGTGTTACGTCATGTTAAAGATCTCGTAGAGATGGTTCATTTGAGTCTTTGTTTAAGAAATTTGGAATTTAATTGCCGAAGTTATCGAGCTTCAAAGTGTGAATAATCACAAAAACTGTATGTTTGAGCTCATAAAGTACTATTTTTCGTGGAAACTCAAGATGATACAGTCATGATGTGTTACGTCATGTTAAAGATCTCGTAGAGATGGTTCATTTGAGTCTTTGTTTAAGAAATTTGGATTTAATTGCCGAAGTTATCGAGCTTCAAAGTGTGAATATTCACAAAAACTGAATGTTTGAGCTCATAAAGTACTATTTTTCTTGGAATCTCAAGATGATTCAATCATGATGTGTTACGTCATGTTAAAGATCTCGTCGAGATGGTTCATTTGAGTTTTTGTTTAAGAAATTTGGAATTTAATTGCCGAAGTTATCGAACTTCAAAGTGTGAAAAATCACAAAAACTGTATGTTTGAGCTCATAAAGTACTATTTTTCGTGGAAACTCAAGATGATACAATCATGATGTGTTACGTCATGTTAAAGATCTCGTCGAGATGGTTCATTTGAGTTTTTGTTTAAGAAATTTGGAATTTAATTGCCGAAGTTATCGAACTTCAAAGTGTGAAAAATCACAAAAACTGTATGTTTGAGCTCATAAAGTACTATTTTTCGTGGAAACTCAAGATGATACAGTCATGATGTGTTACGTCATGTTAAAGATCTCGTAGAGATGGTTCATTTGAGTCTTTGTTTAAGAAATTTGGAATTTAATTGCCGAAGTTATCGAGCTTCAAAGTGTGAATAATCACAAAAACTGTATGTTTGAGCTCATAAAGTACTATTTTTCGTGGAAACTCAAGATGATACAGTCATGATGTGTTACGTCATGTTAAAGATCTCGTAGAGATGGTTCATTTGAGTCTTTGTTTAAGAAATTTGGAATTTAATTGCCGAAGTTATCGAGCTTCAAAGTGTGAATAATCACAAAAACTGTATGTTTGAGCTCATAAAGTACTATTTTTCTTGGAATCTCAAGATGATTCAATCATGATGTGTTACGTCATGTTAAAGATCTCGTCGAGATGGTTCATTTGAGTTTTTGTTTAAGAAATTTGGAATTTAATTGCCGAAGTTATCGAACTTCAAAGTGTGAAAAATCACAAAAACTGTATGTTTGAGCTCATAAAGTACTATTTTTCGTGGAAACTCAAGATGATACAATCATGATGTGTTACGTCATGTTAAAGATCTCGTCGAGATGGTTCATTTGAGTCTCTGTTTAAGAAATTTGGAATTTATTTGCCGAAGTTATCGAGCTTCAAATTTTGAATAATCACAAAAACTGTATGTTTGAGCTCATAAAGTACTATTTTTCTTGGAATCTCAAGATGATTCAATCATGATGTGTTACGTCATGTTAAAGATCTCGTCGAGATGGTTCATTTGAGTTTTTGTTTAAGAAATTTGGAATTTAATTGCCGAAGTTATCGAACTTCAAAGTGTGAAAAATCACAAAAACTGTATGTTTGAGCTCATAAAGTACTATTTTTCGTGGAAACTCAAGATGATACAGTCATGATGTGTTACGTCATGTTAAAGATCTCGTAGAGATGGTTCATTTGAGTCTTTGTTTAAGAAATTTGGAATTTAATTGCCGAAGTTATCGAGCTTCAAAGTGTGAATAATCACAAAAACTGTATGTTTGAGCTCATAAAGTACTATTTTTCGTGGAAACTCAAGATGATACAGTCATGATGTGTTACGTCATGTTAAAGATCTCGTAGAGATGGTTCATTTGAGTCTTTGTTTAAGAAATTTGGATTTAATTGCCGAAGTTATCGAGCTTCAAAGTGTGAATATTCACAAAAACTGAATGTTTGAGCTCATAAAGTACTATTTTTCTTGGAATCTCAAGATGATTCAATCATGATGTGTTACGTCATGTTAAAGATCTCGTCGAGATGGTTCATTTGAGTTTTTGTTTAAGAAATTTGGAATTTAATTGCCGAAGTTATCGAACTTCAAAGTGTGAAAAATCACAAAAACTGTATGTTTGAGCTCATAAAGTACTATTTTTCGTGGAAACTCAAGATGATACAATCATGATGTGTTACGTCATGTTAAAGATCTCGTCGAGATGGTTCATTTGAGTTTTTGTTTAAGAAATTTGGAATTTAATTGCCGAAGTTATCGAACTTCAAAGTGTGAAAAATCACAAAAACTGTATGTTTGAGCTCATAAAGTACTATTTTTCGTGGAAACTCAAGATGATACAGTCATGATGTGTTACGTCATGTTAAAGATCTCGTAGAGATGGTTCATTTGAGTCTTTGTTTAAGAAATTTGGAATTTAATTGCCGAAGTTATCGAGCTTCAAAGTGTGAATAATCACAAAAACTGTATGTTTGAGCTCATAAAGTACTATTTTTCGTGGAAACTCAAGATGATACAGTCATGATGTGTTACGTCATGTTAAAGATCTCGTAGAGATGGTTCATTTGAGTCTTTGTTTAAGAAATTTGGATTTAATTGCCGAAGTTATCGAGCTTCAAAGTGTGAATATTCACAAAAACTGAATGTTTGAGCTCATAAAGTACTATTTTTCTTGGAATCTCAAGATGATTCAATCATGATGTGTTACGTCATGTTAAAGATCTCGTCGAGATGGTTCATTTGAGTTTTTGTTTAAGAAATTTGGAATTTAATTGCCGAAGTTATCGAACTTCAAAGTGTGAAAAATCACAAAAACTGTATGTTTGAGCTCATAAAGTACTATTTTTCGTGGAAACTCAAGATGATACAGTCATGATGTGTTACGTCATGTTAAAGATCTCGTAGAGATGGTTCATTTGAGTCTTTGTTTAAGAAATTTGGAATTTAATTGCCGAAGTTATCGAGCTTCAAAGTGTGAATAATCACAAAAACTGTATGTTTGAGCTCATAAAGTACTATTTTTCTTGGAATCTCAAGATGATTCAATCATGATGTGTTACGTCATGTTAAAGATCTCGTCGAGATGGTTCATTTGAGTCTCCGTTTAAGAAATTTGATCCTCATTGACCGAAGTTATCGAGCTTCAAATTGTGAATAATCACAAAAACTGTATGTTTGAGCTCATAAAGTACTATTTTTCTTGGAAACTCAAGATGATACAATCATGATGTGTTACGTCATGTTAAAGATCTCGTCGAGATGGTTCATTTGAGTCTCCGTTTAAGAAATTTGGTCCTCATTGACCGCAGTTATCGAGCTTCAAAATGTGAAAAATCACAACAACTGAATGTTTGAGCTCATAAAGTACTATTTTTCTTGGAAACTCAAGATGATACAGTCATGATGTGTTACGTCATGTTAAAGATCTCGTAGAGATGGTTCATTTGAGTCTTTGTTTAAGAAATTTGGATTTAATTGCCGAAGTTATCGAGCTTCAAAGTGTGAATAATCACAAAAACTGTATGTTTGAGCTCATAAAGTACTATTTTTCGTGGAAACTCAAGATGATACAGTCATGATGTGTTACGTCATGTTAAAGATCTCGTAGAGATGGTTCATTTGAGTCTTTGTTTAAGAAATTTGGATTTAATTGCCGAAGTTATCGAGCTTCAAAGTGTGAATATTCACAAAAACTGAATGTTTGAGCTCATAAAGTACTATTTTTCTTGGAATCTCGAGATGATAAAATCATGATGTGTTACGTCATGTTAAAGATCTCGTAGAGATGGTTCATTTGAGTCTTTGTTTAAGAAATTTGGATTTAATTGCCGAAGTTATCGAGCTTCAAAGTGTGAATAATCACAAAAACTGTATGTTTGAGCTCATAAAGTACTATTTTTCGTGGAAACTCAAGATGATACAGTCATGATGTGTTACGTCATGTTAAAGATCTCGTAGAGATGGTTCATTTGAGTCTTTGTTTAAGAAATTTGGAATTTAATTGCCGAAGTTATCGAGCTTCAAAGTGTGAATAATCACAAAAACTGTATGTTTGAGCTCATAAAGTACTATTTTTCGTGGAAACTCAAGATGATACAGTCATGATGTGTTACGTCATGTTAAAGATCTCGTAGAGATGGTTCATTTGAGTCTTTGTTTAAGAAATTTGGATTTAATTGCCGAAGTTATCGAGCTTCAAAGTGTGAATATTCACAAAAACTGAATGTTTGAGCTCATAAAGTACTATTTTTCTTGGAATCTCGAGATGATAAAATCATGATGTGTTACGTCATGTTAAAGATCTCGTAGAGATGGTTCATTTGAGTCTTTGTTTAAGAAATTTGGATTTAATTGCCGAAGTTATCGAGCTTCAAAGTGTGAATAATCACAAAAACTGTATGTTTGAGCTCATAAAGTACTATTTTTCGTGGAAACTCAAGATGATACAGTCATGATGTGTTACGTCATGTTAAAGATCTCGTAGAGATGGTTCATTTGAGTCTTTGTTTAAGAAATTTGGATTTAATTGCCGAAGTTATCGAGCTTCAAAGTGTGAATATTCACAAAAACTGAATGTTTGAGCTCATAAAGTACTATTTTTCTTGGAATCTCAAGATGATTCAATCATGATGTGTTACGTCATGTTAAAGATCTCGTCGAGATGGTTCATTTGAGTTTTTGTTTAAGAAATTTGGAATTTAATTGCCGAAGTTATCGAACTTCAAAGTGTGAAAAATCACAAAAACTGTATGTTTGAGCTCATAAAGTACTATTTTTCGTGGAAACTCAAGATGATACAATCATGATGTGTTACGTCATGTTAAAGATCTCGTCGAGATGGTTCATTTGAGTTTTTGTTTAAGAAATTTGGAATTTAATTGCCGAAGTTATCGAGCTTCAAAGTGTGAATAATCACAAAAACTGTATGTTTGAGCTCATAAAGTACTATTTTTCTTGGAATCTCAAGATGATTCAATCATGATGTGTTACGTCATGTTAAAGATCTCGTCGAGATGGTTCATTTGAGTCTCCGTTTAAGAAATTTGATCCTCATTGACCGAAGTTATCGAGCTTCAAAATGTGAATAATCACAAAAACTGTATGTTTGAGCTCATAAAGTACTATTTTTCTTGGAATCTCAAGATGATACAATCATGATGTGTTACGTCATGTTAAAGATCTCGTAGAGATGGTTCATTTGAGTCTTTGTTTAAGAAATTTGGATTTAATTGCCGAAGTTATCGAGCCTCAAAGTGTGAATATTCACAAAAACTGAATGTTTGAGCTCATAAAGTACTATTTTTCGTGGAAACTCAAGATGATACAGTCATGATGTGTTACGTCATGTTAAAGATCTCGTAGAGATGGTTCATTTGAGTCTTTGTTTAAGAAATTTGGATTTAATTGCCGAAGTTATCGAGCTTCAAAGTGTGAATATTCACAAAAACTGAATGTTTGAGCTCATAAAGTACTATTTTTCTTGGAATCTCGAGATGATAAAATCATGATGTGTTACGTCATGTTAAAGATCTCGTAGAGATGGTTCATTTGAGTCTTTGTTTAAGAAATTTGGAATTTAATTGCCGAAGTTATCGAGCTTCAAAGTGTGAATAATCACAAAAACTGTATGTTTGAGCTCATAAAGTACTATTTTTCGTGGAAACTCAAGATGATACAGTCATGATGTGTTACGTCATGTTAAAGATCTCGTAGAGATGGTTCATTTGAGTCTTTGTTTAAGAAATTTGGATTTAATTGCCGAAGTTATCGAGCTTCAAAGTGTGAATATTCACAAAAACTGAATGTTTGAGCTCATAAAGTACTATTTTTCTTGGAATCTCAAGATGATTCAATCATGATGTGTTACGTCATGTTAAAGATCTCGTCGAGATGGTTCATTTGAGTTTTTGTTTAAGAAATTTGGAATTTAATTGCCGAAGTTATCGAACTTCAAAGTGTGAAAAATCACAAAAACTGTATGTTTGAGCTCATAAAGTACTATTTTTCGTGGAAACTCAAGATGATACAATCATGATGTGTTACGTCATGTTAAAGATCTCGTAGAGATGGTTCTTTTGAGTCTTTGTTTAAGAGATTTGGAATTTAATTGCCGAAGTTATCGAGCTTCAAAGTGTGAATAATCACAAAAACTGTATGTTTGAGCTCATAAAGTACTATTTTTCGTGGAAACTCAAGATGATACAGTCATGATGTGTTACGTCATGTTAAAGATCTCGTAGAGATGGTTCATTTGAGTCTTTGTTTAAGAAATTTGGATTTAATTGCCGAAGTTATCGAGCTTCAAAGTGTGAATATTCACAAAAACTGAATGTTTGAGCTCATAAAGTACTATTTTTCTTGGAATCTCAAGATGATTCAATCATGATGTGTTACGTCATGTTAAAGATCTCGTCGAGATGGTTCATTTGAGTTTTTGTTTAAGAAATTTGGAATTTAATTGCCGAAGTTATCGAACTTCAAAGTGTGAAAAATCACAAAAACTGTATGTTTGAGCTCATAAAGTACTATTTTTCTTGGAATCTCAAGATGATACAGTCATGATGTGTTACGTCATGTTAAAGATTTCATCGAGATGGTTCATTTGAGTCATTGTTTAAGAAATTTGGAATTTAATTGCCGAAGTTATCGAGCTTCAAAGTGTGAATAATCACAAAAACTGTATGTTTGAGCTCATAAAGTACTATTTTTCTTGGAAACTCAAGATGATACAATCTTGATGTGTTACGTCATGTTAAAGATTTCATCGAGATGGTTCATTTGAGTCATTGTTTAAGAAATTTGGAATTTAATTGCCGAAGTTATCGAGCTTCAAAGTGTGAATAATCACAAAAACTGTATGTTTGAGCTCATAAAGTACTATTTTTCTTGGAAACTCAAGATGATACAATCTTGATGTGTTACGTCATGTTAAAGATTTCATCGAGATGGTTCATTTGAGTCATTGTTTAAGAAATTTGGAATTTAATTGCCGAAGTTATCGAGCTTCAAAGTGTGAATAATCACAAAAACTGTATGTTTGAGCTCATAAAGTACTATTTTTCTTGGAAACTCAAGATGATACAATCTTGATGTGTTACGTCATGTTAAAGATCTCGTCGAGATGGTTCATTTGAGTCTCCGTTTAAGAAATTTGATCCTCATTGACCGAAGTTATCGAGCTTCAAAATGTGAATAATCACAAAAACTGTATGTTTGAGCTCATAAAGTACTATTTTTCTTGGAATCTCAAGATGATACAATCATGATGTGTTACGTCATGTTAAAGATCTCGTCGAGATGGTTCATTTGAGTCTCCGTTTAAGAAATTTGATCCTCATTGACCGAAGTTATCGAGCTTCAAATTGTGAATAATCACAAAAACTGTATGTTTGAGCTCATAAAGTACTATTTTTCTTGGAAACTCAAGATGATACAATCATGATGTGTTACGTCATGTTAAAGATCTCGTCGAGATGGTTCATTTGAGTCTCCGTTTAAGAAATTTGGTCCTCATTGACCGCAGTTATCGAGCTTCAAAATGTGAAAAATCACAACAACTGAATGTTTGAGCTCATAAAGTACTATTTTTCTTGGAAACTCAAGATGATACAGTCATGATGTGTTACGTCATGTTAAAGATCTCGTAGAGATGGTTCATTTGAGTCTTTGTTTAAGAAATTTGGATTTAATTGCCGAAGTTATCGAGCTTCAAAGTGTGAATAATCACAAAAACTGTATGTTTGAGCTCATAAAGTACTATTTTTCGTGGAAACTCAAGATGATACAGTCATGATGTGTTACGTCATGTTAAAGATCTCGTAGAGATGGTTCATTTGAGTCTTTGTTTAAGAAATTTGGATTTAATTGCCGAAGTTATCGAGCTTCAAAGTGTGAATATTCACAAAAACTGAATGTTTGAGCTCATAAAGTACTATTTTTCTTGGAATCTCGAGATGATAAAATCATGATGTGTTACGTCATGTTAAAGATCTCGTAGAGATGGTTCATTTGAGTCTTTGTTTAAGAAATTTGGATTTAATTGCCGAAGTTATCGAGCTTCAAAGTGTGAATAATCACAAAAACTGTATGTTTGAGCTCATAAAGTACTATTTTTCGTGGAAACTCAAGATGATACAGTCATGATGTGTTACGTCATGTTAAAGATCTCGTCGAGATGGTTCATTTGAGTCTTTGTTTAAGAAATTTCGAATTTAATTGCCGAAGTTATCGAGCTTCAAAGTGTGAATAATCACAAAAACTGTATGTTTGAGCTCATAAAGTACTATTTTTCTTGGAATCTCGAGATGATAAAATCATGATGTGTTACGTCATGTTAAAGATCTCGTCGAGATGGTTCATTTGAGTCTTTGTTTAAGAAATTTGGAATTTAATTGCCGAAGTTATCGAGCTTCAAAGTGTGAATAATCACAAAAACTGTATGTTTGAGCTCATAAAGTACTATTTTTCTTGGAATCTCAAGATGATACAGTCATGATGTGTTACGTCATGTTAAAGATTTCATCGAGATGGTTCATTTGAGTCATTGTTTAAGAAATTTGGAATTTAATTGCCGAAGTTATCGAGCTTCAAAGTGTGAATAATCACAAAAACTGTATGTTTGAGCTCATAAAGTACTATTTTTCTTGGAATCTCAAGATGATACAATCATGATGTGTTACGTCATGTTAAAGATCTCGTCGAGATGGTTCATTTGAGTCTCCGTTTAAGAAATTTGATCCTCATTGACCGAAGTTATCGAGCTTCAAATTGTGAATAATCACAAAAACTGTATGTTTGAGCTCATAAAGTACTATTTTTCTTGGAAACTCAAGATGATACAATCATGATGTGTTACGTCATGTTAAAGATCTCGTCGAGATGGTTCATTTGAGTCTCCGTTTAAGAAATTTGGTCCTCATTGACCGCAGTTATCGAGCTTCAAAATGTGAAAAATCACAACAACTGAATGTTTGAGCTCATAAAGTACTATTTTTTTTGGAAACTCAAGATGATACAGTCATGATGTGTTACGTCATGTTAAAGATCTCGTAGAGATGGTTCATTTGAGTCTTTGTTTAAGAAATTTGGATTTAATTGCCGAAGTTATCGAGCTTCAAAGTGTGAATAATCACAAAAACTGTATGTTTGAGCTCATAAAGTACTATTTTTCGTGGAAACTCAAGATGATACAGTCATGATGTGTTACGTCATGTTAAAGATCTCGTAGAGATGGTTCATTTGAGTCTTTGTTTAAGAAATTTGGATTTAATTGCCTAAGTTATCGAGCTTCAAAGTGTGAATATTCACAAAAACTGAATGTTTGAGCTCATAAAGTACTATTTTTCTTGGAATCTCGAGATGATAAAATCATGATGTGTTACGTCATGTTAAAGATCTCGTAGAGATGGTTCATTTGAGTCTTTGTTTAAGAAATTTGGATTTAATTGCCGAAGTTATCGAGCTTCAAAGTGTGAATATTCACAAAAACTGAATGTTTGAGCTCATAAAGTACTATTTTTCTTGGAATCTCGAGATGATACAATCTTGATGTGTTACGTCATGTTAAAGATTTCATCGAGATGGTTCATTTGAGTCATTGTTTAAGAAATTTGGAATTTAATTGCCGAAGTTATCGAGCTTCAAAGTGTGAATAATCACAAAAACTGTATGTTTGAGCTCATAAAGTACTATTTTTCTTGGAAACTCAAGATGATACAATCTTGATGTGTTACGTCATGTTAAAGATCTCGTCGAGATGGTTCATTTGAGTCTCCGTTTAAGAAATTTGGTCCTCATTGACCGAAGTTATCGAGCTTCAAAATGTGAAAAATCACAACAACTGAATGTTTGAGCTCATAAAGTACTATTTTTCTTGGAATCTCAAGATGATACAGTCATGATGTGTTACGTCATGTTAAAGATCTCGTCGAGATGGTTCATTTGAGTTTTTGTTTAAGAAATTTAAAATTTAATTGCCGAAGTTATCGAGCTTCAAAGTGTGAAAAATCACAAAAACTGTATGTTTGAGCTCATAAAGTACTATTTTTCGTGGAAACTCAAGATGATACAGTCATGATGTGTTACGTCATGTTAAAGATTTCATCGAGATGGTTCATTTGAGTCTTTGTTTAAGAAATTTGGAATTTAATTGCCGAAGTTATCGAGCTTCAAAGTGTGAATAATCACAAAAACTGTATGTTTGAGCTCATAAAGTACTATTTTTCTTGGAAACTCAAAAGATGATACAATCATGATGTGTTACGTCATGTTAAAGATTTCATCGAGATGGTTCATTTGAGTCTTTGCTTAAAAAATTTAGAATTTAATTGCCGAAGTTACCGAGCTTCAAAGTGTGAATAATCACAAAAACTGTATGTTTGAGCTCATAAAATACTATTTTTCTTGGAAACTCAAAAGATGATACAATCATGATGTGTTACGTCATGTTAAAGATTTCATCGAGATGGTTCATTTGAGTCTTTGTTTAAGAAATTTGGAATTTAATTGCCGAAGTTATCGAGCTTCAAAGTGTGAATAATCACAAAAACTGTATGTTTGAGCTCATAAAGTACTATTTTTCGTGGAAACTCAAGATGATACAGTCATGATGTGTTACGTCATGTTAAAGATCTCGTAGAGATGGTTCATTTGAGTCTTTGTTTAAGAAATTTGGATTTAATTGCCGAAGTTATCGAGCTTCAAAGTGTGAATATTCACAAAAACTGAATGTTTGAGCTCATAAAGTACTATTTTTCTTGGAATCTCGAGATGATAAAATCATGATGTGTTACGTCATGTTAAAGATCTCGTCGAGATGGTTCATTTGAGTCTTTGTTTAAGAAATTTGGAATTTAATTGCCGAAGTTATCGAGCTTCAAAGTGTGAATAATCACAAAAACTGTATGTTTGAGCTCATAAAGTACTATTTTTCTTGGAATCTCAAGATGATTCAATCATGATGTGTTACGTCATGTTAAAGATCTCGTCGAGATGGTTCATTTGAGTCTTTGTTTAAGAAATTTGGAATTTAATTGCCGAAGTTATCGAGCTTCAAAGTGTGAATAATCACAAAAACTGTATGTTTGAGCTCATAAAGTACTATTTTTCGTGGAAACTCAAGATGATACAGTCATGATGTGTTACGTCATGTTAAAGATCTCGTAGAGATGGTTCATTTGAGTCTTTGTTTAAGAAATTTGGATTTAAATGCCGAAGTTATCGAGCTTCAAAGTGTCAATATTCACAAAAACTGAATGTTTGAGCTCATAAAGTACTATTTTTCGTGGAAACTCAAGATGATACAGTCATGATGTGTTACGTCATGTTAAAGATCTCGTAGAGATGGTTCATTTGAGTCTTTGTTTAAGAAATTTGGATTTAATTGCCGAAGTTATCGAGCTTCAAAGTGTGAATATTCACAAAAACTGAATGTTTGAGCTCATAAAGTACTATTTTTCTTGGAATCTCAAGATGATTCAATCATGATGTGTTACGTCATGTTAAAGATCTCGTCGAGATGGTTCATTTGAGTTTTTGTTTAAGAAATTTGGAATTTAATTGCCGAAGTTATCGAGCTTCAAAGTGTGAAAAATCACAAAAACTGTATGTTTGAGCTCATAAAGTACTATTTTTCGTGGAAACTCAAGATGATACAGTCATGATGTGTTACGTCATGTTAAAGATCTCGTAGAGATGGTTCATTTGAGTCTTTGTTTAAGAAATTTGGATTTAAATGCCGAAGTTATCGAGCTTCAAAGTGTCAATATTCACAAAAACTGAATGTTTGAGCTCATAAAGTACTATTTTTCTTGGAATCTCAAGATGATACAATCATGATGTGTTACGTAATGTTAAAGATCTCGTCGAGATGGTTCATTTGAGTCATTGTTTAAGAAATTTGGAATTTAATTGCCGAAGTTATCAAGCTTCAAAGTGTGAATAATCACAAAAACTGTATGTTTGAGCTCATAAAGTACTATTTTTCTTGGAAACTCAAAAGATGATACAATCATGATGTGTTACGTCATGTTAAAGATTTCATCGAGATGGTTCATTTGAGTCTTTGCTTAAGAAATTTAGAATTTAATTGCCGAAGTTATCAAGCTTCAAAGTGTGAATAATCACAAAAACTGTATGTTTGAGCTCATAAAATACTATTTTTCTTGGAAACTCAAAAGATGATACAATCATGATGTGTTACGTCATGTTAAAGATTTCATCGAGATGGTTCATTTGAGTCTTTGTTTAAGAAATTTGGAATTTAATTGCCGAAGTTATCGAGCTTCAAAGTGTGAATAATCACAAAAACTGTATGTTTGAGCTCATAAAGTACTATTTTTCTTGGAAACTCAAGATGATACAATCATGATGTGTTACGTCATGTTAAAGATCTCGTCGAGATGGTTCATTTGAGTCTCCGTTTAAGAAATTTGGTCCTCATTGACCGAAGTTATCGAGCTTCAAAATGTGAAAAATCACAACAATTGAATGTTTGAGCTCATAAAGTACTATTTTTCGTGGAAACTCAAGATGATACAGTCATGATGTGTTACGTCATGTTAAAGATCTCGTAGAGATGGTTCATTTGAGTCTTTGTTTAAGAAATTTGGAATTTAATTGCCGAAGTTATCGAGCTTCAAAGTGTGAATAATCACAAAAACTGTATGTTTGAGCTCATAAAGTACTATTTTTCGTGGAAACTCAAGATGATACAGTCATGATGTGTTACGTCATGTTAAAGATCTCGTAGAGATGGTTCATTTGAGTCTTTGTTTAAGAAATTTGGATTTAATTGCCGAAGTTATCGAGCTTCAAAGTGTGAATATTCACAAAAACTGAATGTTTGAGCTCATAAAGTACTATTTTTCTTGGAATCTCGAGATGATAAAATCATGATGTGTTACGTCATGTTAAAGATCTCGTCGAGATGGTTCATTTGAGTCTTTGTTTAAGAAATTTGGAATTTAATTGCCGAAGTTATCGAGCTTCAAAGTGTGAATAATCACAAAAACTGTATGTTTGAGCTCATAAAGTACTATTTTTCGTGGAAACTCAAGATGATACAGTCATGATGTGTTACGTCATGTTAAAGATCTCGTAGAGATGGTTCATTTGAGTCTTTGTTTAAGAAATTTGGATTTAAATGCCGAAGTTATCGAGCTTCAAAGTGTCAATATTCACAAAAACTGAATGTTTGAGCTCATAAAGTACTATTTTTCGTGGAAACTCAAGATGATACAGTCATGATGTGTTACGTCATGTTAAAGATCTCGTAGAGATGGTTCATTTGAGTCTTTGTTTAAGAAATTTGGATTTAATTGCCGAAGTTATCGAGCTTCAAAGTGTGAATATTCACAAAAACTGAATGTTTGAGCTCATAAAGTACTATTTTTCTTGGAATCTCAAGATGATTCAATCATGATGTGTTACGTCATGTTAAAGATCTCGTCGAGATGGTTCATTTGAGTTTTTGTTTAAGAAATTTGGAATTTAATTGCCGAAGTTATCGAGCTTCAAAGTGTGAATAATCACAAAAACTGTATGTTTGAGCTCATAAAGTACTATTTTTCTTGGAATCTCAAGATGATTCAATCATGATGTGTTACGTCATGTTAAAGATCTCGTCGAGATGGTTCATTTGAGTCTTTGTTTAAGAAATTTGGAATTTAATTGCCGAAGTTATCGAGCTTCAAAGTGTGAATAATCACAAAAACTGTATGTTTGAGCTCATAAAGTACTATTTTTCTTGGAAACTCAAGATGATACAATCTTGATGTGTTACGTCATGTTAAAGATCTCGTAGAGATGGTTCATTTGAGTCTTTGTTTAAGAAATTTGGATTTAAATGCCGAAGTTATCGAGCGTCAAAGTGTCAATATTCACAAAAACTGAATGTTTGAGCTCATAAAGTACTATTTTTCGTGGAAACTCAAGATGATACAGTCATGATGTGTTACGTCATGTTAAAGATCTCGTAGAGATGGTTCATTTGAGTCTTTGTTTAAGAAATTTGGATTTAATTGCCGAAGTTATCGAGCTTCAAAGTGTGAATATTCACAAAAACTGAATGTTTGAGCTCATAAAGTACTATTTTTCTTGGAATCTCAAGATGATTCAATCATGATGTGTTACGTCATGTTAAAGATCTCGTCGAGATGGTTCATTTGAGTTTTTGTTTAAGAAATTTGGAATTTAATTGCCGAAGTTATCGAGCTTCAAAGTGTGAAAAATCACAAAAACTGTATGTTTGAGCTCATAAAGTACTATTTTTCGTGGAAACTCAAGATGATACAGTCATGATGTGTTACGTCATATTAAAGATCTCGTAGAGATGGTTCATTTGAGTCTTTGTTTAAGAAATTTGGATTTAAATGCCGAAGTTATCGAGCTTCAAAGTGTGAATAATCACAAAAACTGTATGTTTGAGCTCATAAAGTACTATTTTTCGTGGAAACTCAAGATGATACAGTCATGATGTGTTACGTCATGTTAAAGATCTCGTCGAGATGGTTCATTTGAGTCTCCGTTTAAGAAATTTGATCCTCATTGACCGAAGTTATCGAGCTTCAAATTGTGAATAATCACAAAAACTGTATGTTTGAGCTCATAAAGTACTATTTTTCTTGGAAACTCAAGATGATACAATCATGATGTGTTACGTCATGTTAAAGATCTCGTCGAGATGGTTCATTTGAGTCTCCGTTTAAGAAATTTGGTCCTCATTGACCGCAGTTATCGAGCTTCAAAATGTGAAAAATCACAACAACTGAATGTTTGAGCTCATAAAGTACTATTTTTCTTGGAAACTCAAGATGATACAGTCATGATGTGTTACGTCATGTTAAAGATCTCGTAGAGATGGTTCATTTGAGTCTTTGTTTAAGAAATTTGGATTTAATTGCCGAAGTTATCGAGCTTCAAAGTGTGAATAATCACAAAAACTGTATGTTTGAGCTCATAAAGTACTATTTTTCGTGGAAACTCAAGATGATACAGTCATGATGTGTTACGTCATGTTAAAGATCTCGTAGAGATGGTTCATTTGAGTCTTTGTTTAAGAAATTTGGATTTAATTGCCGAAGTTATCGAGCTTCAAAGTGTGAATATTCACAAAAACTGAATGTTTGAGCTCATAAAGTACTATTTTTCTTGGAATCTCGAGATGATAAAATCATGATGTGTTACGTCATGTTAAAGATCTCGTAGAGATGGTTCATTTGAGTCTTTGTTTAAGAAATTTGGATTTAATTGCCGAAGTTATCGAGCTTCAAAGTGTGAATAATCACAAAAACTGTATGTTTGAGCTCATAAAGTACTATTTTTCTTGGAAACTCAAGATGATACAATCTTGATGTGTTACGTCATGTTAAAGATCTCGTCGAGATGGTTCATTTGAGTTTTTGTTTAAGAAATTTGGAATTTAATTGCCGAAGTTATCGAACTTCAAAGTGTGAAAAATCACAAAAACTGTATGTTTGAGCTCATAAAGTACTATTTTTCGTGGAAACTCAAGATGATACAGTCATGATGTGTTACGTCATGTTAAAGATCTCGTAGAGATGGTTCATTTGAGTCTTTGTTTAAGAAATTTGGAATTTAATTGCCGAAGTTATCGAGCTTCAAAGTGTGAATAATCACAAAAACTGTATGTTTGAGCTCATAAAGTACTATTTTTCGTGGAAACTCAAGATGATACAGTCATGATGTGTTACGTCATGTTAAAGATCTCGTAGAGATGGTTCATTTGAGTCTTTGTTTAAGAAATTTGGATTTAATTGCCGAAGTTATCGAGCTTCAAAGTGTGAATATTCACAAAAACTGAATGTTTGAGCTCATAAAGTACTATTTTTCTTGGAATCTCAAGATGATTCAATCATGATGTGTTACGTCATGTTAAAGATCTCGTCGAGATGGTTCATTTGAGTTTTTGTTTAAGAAATTTGGAATTTAATTGCCGAAGTTATCGAACTTCAAAGTGTGAAAAATCACAAAAACTGTATGTTTGAGCTCATAAAGTACTATTTTTCGTGGAAACTCAAGATGATACAATCATGATGTGTTACGTCATGTTAAAGATCTCGTCGAGATGGTTCATTTGAGTTTTTGTTTAAGAAATTTGGAATTTAATTGCCGAAGTTATCGAACTTCAAAGTGTGAAAAATCACAAAAACTGTATGTTTGAGCTCATAAAGTACTATTTTTCGTGGAAACTCAAGATGATACAGTCATGATGTGTTACGTCATGTTAAAGATCTCGTAGAGATGGTTCATTTGAGTCTTTGTTTAAGAAATTTGGAATTTAATTGCCGAAGTTATCGAGCTTCAAAGTGTGAATAATCACAAAAACTGTATGTTTGAGCTCATAAAGTACTATTTTTCGTGGAAACTCAAGATGATACAGTCATGATGTGTTACGTCATGTTAAAGATCTCGTAGAGATGGTTCATTTGAGTCTTTGTTTAAGAAATTTGGAATTTAATTGCCGAAGTTATCGAGCTTCAAAGTGTGAATAATCACAAAAACTGTATGTTTGAGCTCATAAAGTACTATTTTTCGTGGAAACTCAAGATGATACAGTCATGATGTGTTACGTCATGTTAAAGATCTCGTAGAGATGGTTCATTTGAGTCTTTGTTTAAGAAATTTGGATTTAATTGCCGAAGTTATCGAGCTTCAAAGTGTGAATATTCACAAAAACTGAATGTTTGAGCTCATAAAGTACTATTTTTCTTGGAATCTCAAGATGATTCAATCATGATGTGTTACGTCATGTTAAAGATCTCGTCGAGATGGTTCATTTGAGTTTTTGTTTAAGAAATTTGGAATTTAATTGCCGAAGTTATCGAACTTCAAAGTGTGAAAAATCACAAAAACTGTATGTTTGAGCTCATAAAGTACTATTTTTCGTGGAAACTCAAGATGATACAATCATGATGTGTTACGTCATGTTAAAGATCTCGTCGAGATGGTTCATTTGAGTTTTTGTTTAAGAAATTTGGAATTTAATTGCCGAAGTTATCGAACTTCAAAGTGTGAAAAATCACAAAAACTGTATGTTTGAGCTCATAAAGTACTATTTTTCGTGGAAACTCAAGATGATACAGTCATGATGTGTTACGTCATGTTAAAGATCTCGTAGAGATGGTTCATTTGAGTCTTTGTTTAAGAAATTTGGATTTAATTGCCGAAGTTATCGAGCTTCAAAGTGTGAATATTCACAAAAACTGAATGTTTGAGCTCATAAAGTACTATTTTTCTTGGAATCTCAAGATGATTCAATCATGATGTGTTACGTCATGTTAAAGATCTCGTCGAGATGGTTCATTTGAGTTTTTGTTTAAGAAATTTGGAATTTAATTGCCGAAGTTATCGAACTTCAAAGTGTGAAAAATCACAAAAACTGTATGTTTGAGCTCATAAAGTACTATTTTTCGTGGAAACTCAAGATGATACAATCATGATGTGTTACGTCATGTTAAAGATCTCGTCGAGATGGTTCATTTGAGTCTCCGTTTAAGAAATTTGATCCTCATTGACCGAAGTTATCGAGCTTCAAATTGTGAATAATCACAAAAACTGTATGTTTGAGCTCATAAAGTACTATTTTTCTTGGAAACTCAAGATGATACAATCATGATGTGTTACGTCATGTTAAAGATCTCGTCGAGATGGTTCATTTGAGTCTCCGTTTAAGAAATTTGGTCCTCATTGACCGCAGTTATCGAGCTTCAAAATGTGAAAAATCACAACAACTGAATGTTTGAGCTCATAAAGTACTATTTTTCTTGGAAACTCAAGATGATACAGTCATGATGTGTTACGTCATGTTAAAGATCTCGTAGAGATGGTTCATTTGAGTCTTTGTTTAAGAAATTTGGATTTAATTGCCGAAGTTATCGAGCTTCAAAGTGTGAATAATCACAAAAACTGTATGTTTGAGCTCATAAAGTACTATTTTTCGTGGAAACTCAAGATGATACAGTCATGATGTGTTACGTCATGTTAAAGATCTCGTAGAGATGGTTCATTTGAGTCTTTGTTTAAGAAATTTGGATTTAATTGCCGAAGTTATCGAGCTTCAAAGTGTGAATATTCACAAAAACTGAATGTTTGAGCTCATAAAGTACTATTTTTCTTGGAATCTCGAGATGATAAAATCATGATGTGTTACGTCATGTTAAAGATCTCGTAGAGATGGTTCATTTGAGTCTTTGTTTAAGAAATTTGGATTTAATTGCCGAAGTTATCGAGCTTCAAAGTGTGAATAATCACAAAAACTGTATGTTTGAGCTCATAAAGTACTATTTTTCGTGGAAACTCAAGATGATACAGTCATGATGTGTTACGTCATGTTAAAGATCTCGTCGAGATGGTTCATTTGAGTCTTTGTTTAAGAAATTTGGAATTTATTTGCCGAAGTTATCAAGCTTCAAAGTGTGAATAATCTCAAAAACTGTATGTTTGAGCTCATAAAATACTATTTTTCTTGGAAACTCAAAAGATGATACAATCATGATGTGTTACGTCATGTTAAAGATCTCGTCGAGATGGTTCATTTGAGTCTTTGTTTAAGAAATTTGGAATTTAATTGCCGAAGTTATCGAGCTTCAAAGTGTGAATAATCTCAAAAACTGTATGTTTGAGCTCATAAAATACTATTTTTCTTGGAAACTCAAAAGATGATACAATCATGATGTGTTACGTCATGTTAAAGATCTCGTCGAGATGGTTCATTTGAGTCTTTGTTTAAGAAATTTGGAATTTAATTGCCGAAGTTATCGAGCTTCAAAATGTGAAAAAGCACAACAACTGAATGTTTGAGCTCATAAAGTACTATTTTTCTTGGAATCTCAAGATGATACAATCATGATGTGTTACGTCATGTTAAAGATTTCATCGAGATGGTTCATTTGAGTCTTTGTTTAAGAAATTTGGAATTTAATTGCCGAAGTTATCGAGCTTCAAAGTGTGAATAATCACAAAAACTGTATGTTTGAGCTCATAAAGTACTATTTTTCGTGGAAACTCAAGATGATACAGTCATGATGTGTTACGTCATGTTAAAGATCTCGTAGAGATGGTTCATTTGAGTCTTTGTTTAAGAAATTTGGAATTTAATTGCCGAAGTTATCGAGCTTCAAAGTGTGAATAATCACAAAAACTGTATGTTTGAGCTCATAAAGTACTATTTTTCGTGGAAACTCAAGATGATACAGTCATGATGTGTTACGTCATGTTAAAGATCTCGTAGAGATGGTTCATTTGAGTCTTTGTTTAAGAAATTTGGATTTAATTGCCGAAGTTATCGAGCTTCAAAGTGTGAATATTCACAAAAACTGAATGTTTGAGCTCATAAAGTACTATTTTTCTTGGAATCTCAAGATGATTCAATCATGATGTGTTACGTCATGTTAAAGATCTCGTCGAGATGGTTCATTTGAGTTTTTGTTTAAGAAATTTGGAATTTAATTGCCGAAGTTATCGAACTTCAAAGTGTGAAAAATCACAAAAACTGTATGTTTGAGCTCATAAAGTACTATTTTTCGTGGAAACTCAAGATGATACAATCATGATGTGTTACGTCATGTTAAAGATCTCGTCGAGATGGTTCATTTGAGTTTTTGTTTAAGAAATTTGGAATTTAATTGCCGAAGTTATCGAACTTCAAAGTGTGAAAAATCACAAAAACTGTATGTTTGAGCTCATAAAGTACTATTTTTCGTGGAAACTCAAGATGATACAGTCATGATGTGTTACGTCATGTTAAAGATCTCGTAGAGATGGTTCATTTGAGTCTTTGTTTAAGAAATTTGGATTTAATTGCCGAAGTTATCGAGCTTCAAAGTGTGAATAATCACAAAAACTGTATGTTTGAGCTCATAAAGTACTATTTTTCGTGGAAACTCAAGATGATACAGTCATGATGTGTTACGTCATGTTAAAGATCTCGTAGAGATGGTTCATTTGAGTCTTTGTTTAAGAAATTTGGATTTAATTGCCGAAGTTATCGAGCTTCAAAGTGTGAATATTCACAAAAACTGAATGTTTGAGCTCATAAAGTACTATTTTTCTTGGAATCTCAAGATGATTCAATCATGATGTGTTACGTCATGTTAAAGATCTCGTCGAGATGGTTCATTTGAGTTTTTGTTTAAGAAATTTGGAATTTAATTGCCGAAGTTATCGAGCTTCAAAGTGTGAATAATCACAAAAACTGTATGTTTGAGCTCATAAAGTACTATTTTTCGTGGAAACTCAAGATGATACAGTCATGATGTGTTACGTCATGTTAAAGATCTCGTAGAGATGGTTCATTTGAGTCTTTGTTTAAGAAATTTGGATTTAATTGCCGAAGTTATCGAGCTTCAAAGTGTGAATATTCACAAAAACTGAATGTTTGAGCTCATAAAGTACTATTTTTCTTGGAATCTCAAGATGATTCAATCATGATGTGTTACGTCATGTTAAAGATCTCGTCGAGATGGTTCATTTGAGTTTTTGTTTAAGAAATTTGGAATTTAATTGCCGAAGTTATCGAACTTCAAAGTGTGAAAAATCACAAAAACTGTATGTTTGAGCTCATAAAGTACTATTTTTCGTGGAAACTCAAGATGATACAATCATGATGTGTTACGTCATGTTAAAGATCTCGTCGAGATGGTTCATTTGAGTCTCCGTTTAAGAAATTTGATCCTCATTGACCGAAGTTATCGAGCTTCAAAATGTGAATAATCACAAAAACTGTATGTTTGAGCTCATAAAGTACTATTTTTCTTGGAATCTCAAGATGATACAATCATGATGTGTTACGTCATGTTAAAGATCTCGTCGAGATGGTTCATTTGAGTCTCCGTTTAAGAAATTTGGTCCTCATTGACCGAAGTTATCGAGCTTCAAAATGTGAAAAATCACAACAACTGAATGTTTGAGCTCATAAAGTACTATTTTTCTTGGAATCTCAAGATGATACAGTCATGATGTGTTACGTCATGTTAAAGATCTCGTAGAGATGGTTCATTTGAGTCTTTGTTTAAGAAATTTGGAATTTAATTGCGAAGTTATCGAGCTTCAAAGTGTGAATATTCACAAAAACTGAATGTTTGAGCTCATAAAGTACTATTTTTCTTGGAATCTCAAGATGATAAAATCATGATGTGTTACGTCATGTTAAAGATCTCGTCGAGATGGTTCATTTGAGTCTTTGTTTAAGAAATTTGGATTTAATTGCCGAAGTTATCGAGCTTCAAAGTGTGAATATTCACAAAAACTGTATGTTTAAGCTCATAAAGTACTATTTTTCGTGGAAACTCAAGATGATACAGTCATGATGTGTTACGTCATGTTAAAGATCTCGTAGAGATGGTTCATTTGAGTCTTTGTTTAAGAAATTTGGATTTAATTGCCGAAGTTATCGAGCTTCAAAGTGTGAATAATCACAAAAACTGTATGTTTGAGCTCATAAAGTACTATTTTTCATGGAAACTCAAGATGATACAGTCATGATGTGTTACGTCATGTTAAAGATCTCGTAGAGATGGTTCATTTGAGTCTTTGTTTAAGAAATTTGGAATTTAATTGCCGAAGTTATCGAACTTCAAAGTGTGAATATTCACAAAAACTGAATGTTTGAGCTCATAAAGTACTATTTTTCTTGGAATCTCAAGATGATAAAATCATGATGTGTTACGTCATGTTAAAGATCTCGTCGAGATGGTTCATTTGAGTCTTTGTTTAAGAAATTTGGATTTAATTGCCGAAGTTATCGAGCTTCAAAGTGTGAATAATTACAAAAACTGTATGTTTGAGCTCATAAAGTACTATTTTTCGTGGAAACTCAAGTTGATACAATCATGATGTGTTACGTCATGTTAAAGATCTCGTAGAGATGGTTCATTTGAGTCTTTGTTTAAGAAATTTGGATTTAATTGCCGAAGTTATCGAGCTTCAAAGTGTGAATATTCACAAAAACTGTATGTTTGAGCTCATAAAGTACTATTTTTCGTGGAAACTCAAGATGATACAATCATGATGTGTTACGTCATGTTAAAGATCTCGTCGAGATGGTTCATTTGAGTCTTTGTTTAAGAAATTTGGTCCTCATTGACCGAAGTTATCGAGCTTCAAAATGTGAAAAATCACAACAACTGAATGTTTGAGCTCATAAAGTACTATTTTTCTTGGAAACTCAAGATGATACAATCATGATGTGTTACGTCATGTTAAAGATCTCGTCGAGATGGTTCATTTGAGTCTTTGTTTAAGAAATTTGGATTTAATTGCCGAAGTTATCGAGCTTCAAAGTGTGAAAAATCACAAAAACTGTATGTTTGAGCTCATAAAGTACTATTTTTCTTGGAAACTCAAGTTGATACAATCATGATGTGTTACGTCATGTTAAAGATCTCGTCGAGATGGTTCATTTGAGTCTTTGTTTAAGAAATTTGGATTTAATTGCCGAAGTTATCGAGCTTCAAAGTGTGAATAATCACAAAAACTGTATGTTTGAGCTCATATAGTACTATTTTTCGTGGAAACTCAAAATGATACAGTCATGATGTGTTACGTCATGTTAAAGATCTCGTCGAGATGGTTCATTTGAGTCTTTGTTTAAGAAATTTGGAATTTAATTGCCGAAGTTATCGAGCTTCAAATTGTGAAAAATCACAAAAACTGTATGTTTGAGCTCATAAAGTACTATTTTTCTTGGAAACTCAAGTTGATACAATCATGATGTGTTACGTCATGTTAAAGATCTCGTCGAGATGGTTCATTTGAGTCTTTGTTTAAGAAATTTGGATTTAATTGCCGAAGTTATCGAGCTTCAAAGTGTGAATAATCACAAAAACTGTATGTTTGAGCTCATAAAGTACTATTTTTCTTGGAAACTCAAGTTGATACAATCATGATGTGTTACGTCATGTTAAAGATCTCGTCGAGATGGTTCATTTGAGTCCCGTTTAAGAAATTTGGTCCTCATTGACCGAAGTTATCGAGCTTCATAATGTGAAAAGTAACAAAAATTTTATGTTTGAGCATAGAGTACTATTTGTCGTAGAAACTCAAGATGATACAATCATGATGTGTTACGTTATGTTAAAGATCTCGTCGAGATGGTTCATTTGAGTCTTTGTTTAAGAAATTTGGATTTAAGTGCCGAAGTTATCGAGCTTCAAAGTGTGAATAATCACAAAAACTGTATGTTTGAGCTCATAAAGTACTATTTTTCGTGGAAACTCAAGATGATACAATCATGATGTGTTACGTCATGTTAAAGATCTCGTCGAGATGGTTCATTTGAGTCCCGTTTAAGAAATTTGGATTTAATTGCCGAAGTTATCGAGCTTCAAAGTGTGAATAATCACAAAAACTGTATGTTTGAGCTCATAAAGTACTATTTTTCTTGGAAACTCAAGTTGATACAATCATGATGTGTTACGTCATGTTAAAGATCTCGTCGAGATGGTTCATTTGAGTCTTTGTTTAAGAAATTTGGATTTAATTGCCGAAGTTATCGAGCTTCAAAGTGTGAATAATCACAAAAACTGTATGTTTGAGCTCATAAAGTACTATTTTTCGTGGAAACTCAAGTTGATACAATCATGATGTGTTACGTCATGTTAAAGATCTCGTCGAGATGGTTCATTTGAGTCCCGTTTAAGAAATTTGGTCCTCATTGACCGAAGTTATCGAGCTTCATAATGTGAAAAGTAACAAAAATTTTATGTTTGAGCATAGAGTACTATTTGTCGTAGAAACTCAAGATGATACAATCATGATGTGTTACGTCATGTTAAAGATCTCGTCGAGATGGTTCATTTGAGTCTTTGTTTAAGAAATTTGGATTTAAGTGCCGAAGTTATCGAGCTTCAAAGTGTGAAAAATCACAAAAACTGTATGTTTGAGCTCATAAAGTACTATTTTTCTTGGAAACTCAAAAGATGATACAATCATGATGTGTTACGTCATGTTAAAGATCTCGTCGAGATGGTTCATTTGAGTCTTTGTTTAATAAATTTGGTCTTCATTGACCGAAGTTATCGAGCTTCAAAGTGTGAAAAATCACAAAAACTGTATGTTGGAGCTCATAAAGTACTATTTTTCGTGGAAACTCAAGATGATACAGTCATGATGTGTTACGTCATGTTAAAGATCTCGTAGAGATGGTTCATTTGAGTCTTTGTTTAAGAAATTTGGAATTTAATTGCCGAAGTTATCGAGCTTCAAAGTGTGAAAAATCACAAAAACTGTATGTTTGAGCTCATAAAGTACTATTTTTCTTGGAAACTCAAGATGATACAATCATGATGTGTTACGTCATGTTAAAGATCTCGTCGAGATGGTTCATTTGAGTCTTTGTTTAAAAAATTTGGTCTTCATTGACCGAAGTTATCGAGCTTCAAAGTGTGAAAAATCACAAAAACTGTATGTTGGAGCTAATAAAGTACTATTTTTCGTGGAAACTCAAGATGATACAGTCATGATGTGTTACGTCATGCTAAAGATCTCGTAGAGATGGTTCATTTGAGTCTTTGTTTAAGAAATTTGGATTTAATTGCCGAAGTTATCGAGCTTCAATGTGTGAAAAATCACAAAAACTGTATGTTTGAGCTCATAAAGTACTATTTTTCGTGGAAACTCAAAATGATACAGTCATGATGTGTTACGTCATGTTAAAGATCTCGTCGAGATGGTTCATTTGAGTCTTTGTTTAAGAAATTTGGATTTAATTGCCGAAGTTATCGAGCTTCAAAGTGTGAAAAATCACAAAAACTGTATGTTTGAGCTCATAAAGTACTATTTTTCGTGGAAACTCAAGTTGATACAATCATGATGTGTTACGTCATGTTAAAGATCTCGTCGAGATGGTTCATTTGAGTCTTTGTTTAAGAAATTTGGATTTAATTGCCGAAGTTATCGAGCTTCAAAGTGTGAAAAATCACAAAAACTGTATGTTTGAGCTCATAAAGTACTATTTTTCGTGGAAACTCAAGTTGATACAATCATGATGTGTTACGTCATGTTAAAGATCTCGTCGAGATGGTTCATTTGAGTCTTTGTTTAATAAATTTGGTCTTCATTGACCGAAGTTATCGAGCTTCAAAGTGTGAAAAATCACAAAAACTGTATGTTGGAGCTCATAAAGTACTATTTTTCGTGGAAACTCAAGATGATACAGTCATGATGTGTTACGTCATGTTAAAGATCTCGTTGAGATGGTTCATTTGAGTCTTTGTTTAAGAAATTTGGAATTTAATTGCCGAAGTTATCGAGCTTCAAAGTGTGAAAAATCACAAAAACTGTATGTTTGAGCTCATAAAGTACTATTTTTCTTGGAAACTCAAGATGATACAGTCATGATGTGTTACGTCATGTTAAAGATCTCGTAGAGATGGTTCATTTGAGTCTTTGTTTAAGAAATTTGGAATTTAATTGCCGAAGTTATCGAGCTTCAAAGTGTGAAAAATCACAAAAACTGTATGTTTGAGCTCATAAAGTACTATTTTTCGTGGAAACTCAAAATGATACAGTCATGATGTGTTACGTCATGTTAAAGATCTCGTAGAGATGGTTCATTTGAGTCTTTGTTTAAGAAATTTGGATTTAATTGCCGAAGTTATCGAGCTTCAAAGTGTGAAAAATCACAAAAACTGTATGTTGGAGCTCATAAAGTACTATTTTTCGTGGAAACTCAAGATGATACAGTCATGATGTGTTACGTCATGCTAAAGATCTCGTAGAGATGGTTCATTTGTGTCTTTGTTTAAGAAATTTGGATTTAATAGCCGAAGTTATCGAGCTTCAATGTGTGAAAAATCACAAAAACTGTATGTTGGAGCTCATAAAGTACTATTTTTCGTGGAAACTCAAGATGATACAGTCATGATGTGTTACGTCATGCTAAAGATCTCGTAGAGATGGTTCATTTGAGTCTTTGTTTAAGAAATTTGGATTTAATTGCCGAAGTTATCGAGCTTCAAAGTGTGAAAAATCACAAAAACTCTATGTTGGAGCTCATAAAGTACTATTTTTCGTGGAAACTCAAGATGATACAGTCATGATGTGTTACGTCATGCTAAAGATCTCGTAGAGATGGTTCATTTGTGTCTTTGTTTAAGAAATTTGGATTTAATAGCCGAAGTTATCGAGCTTCAATGTGTGAAAAATCACAAAAACTGTATGTTGGAGCTCATAAAGTACTATTTTTCGTGGAAACTCAAGATGATACAGTCATGATGTGTTACGTCATGCTAAAGATCTCGTAGAGATGGTTCATTTGAGTCTTTGTTTAAGAAATTTGGATTTAATTGCCGAAGTTATCGAGCTTCAATGTGTGAAAAATCACAAAAACTGTATGTTTGAGCTCATAAAGTACTATTTTTCGTGGAAACTCAAAATGATACAGTCATGATGTGTTACGTCATGTTAAAGATTTCGTCGAGATGGTTCATTTGAGTCTTTGTTTAAGAAATTTGGATTTAATTGCCGAAGTTATCGAGCTTCAAAGTGTGAAAAATCACAAAAACTGTATGTTTGAGCTCATAAAGTACTATTTTTCGTGGAAACTCAAGTTGATACAATCATGATGTGTTACGTCATGTTAAAGATCTCGTCGAGATGGTTCATTTGAGTCTTTGTTTAAGAAATTTGGATTTAATTGCCGAAGTTATCGAGCTTCAAAGTGTGAATAATCACAAAAACTGTTTGTTTGAGCTCATAAAGTACTATTTTTCGTGGAAACTCAAGATGATACAATCATGATGTGTTACGTCATGTTAAAGATCTCGTCGAGATGGTTCATTTGAGTCTTTGTTTAAGAAATTTGGATTTAATTGCCGAAGTTATCGAGCTTCAAAGTGTGAATAATCACAAAAACTGTATGTTGGAGCTCATAAAGTACTATTTTTCGTGGAAACTCAAGATGATACAATCATGATGTGTTACGTCATGTTAAAGATCTCGTAGAGATGGTTCATTTGAGTCTTTGTTTAAGAAATTTGGATTTAATTGCCGAAGTTATCGAGCTTCAAAGTGTGAATAATCACAAAAACTGTATGTTTGAGCTCATAAAGTACTATTTTTCGTGGAAACTCAAGTTGATACAATCATGATGTGTTACGTCATGTTAAAGATCTCGTCGAGATGGTTCATTTGAGTCTTTGTTTAAGAAATTTGGAATTTAATTGCCGAAGTTATCGAGCTTCAAAGTGTGAAAAATCACAAAAACTGTATGTTTGAGCTCATAAAGTACTATTTTTCTTGGAAACTCAAGTTGATACAATCATGATGTTTTACGTCATGTTAAAGATCTCGTCGAGATGGTTCATTTGAGTCTTTGTTTAAGAAATTTGGATTTAATTGCCGAAGTTATCGAGCTTCAAAGTGTGAATAATCACAAAAACTGTATGTTTGAGCTCATATAGTACTATTTTTCGTGGAAACTCAAAATGATAC
Organism: Euwallacea fornicatus; assembly: GCF_040115645.1. Lineage (NCBI taxonomy): Eukaryota > Metazoa > Arthropoda > Insecta > Coleoptera > Curculionidae > Euwallacea > Euwallacea fornicatus. The sequence goes on along the minus strand of NW_027096049.1, from coordinate 446,163 downwards.
AGTCATGATGTGTTACGTCATGTTAAAGATCTCGTCGAGATGGTTCATTTGAGTCTTTGTTTAAGAAATTTGGAATTTAATTGCCGAAGTTATCGAGCTTCAAAGTGTGAAAAATCACAAAAACTGTATGTTTGAGCTCATAAAGTACTATTTTTCTTGGAAACTCAAGTTGATACAATCATGATGTGTTACGTCATGTTAAAGATCTCGTCGAGATGGTTCATTTGAGTCTTTGTTTAAGAAATTTGGATTTAAGTGCCGAAGTTATCGAGCTTCAAAGTGTGAATAATCACAAAAACTGTATGTTTGAGCTCATAAAGTACTATTTTTCGTGGAAACTCAAGATGATACAATCATGATGTGTTACGTCATGTTAAAGATCTCGTCGAGATGGTTCATTTGAGTCCCGTTTAAGAAATTTGGTCCTCATTGACCGAAGTTATCGAGCTTCATAATATGAAAAGTAACAAAAATTTTATGTTTGAGCATAGAGTACTATTTGTCGTAGAAACTCAAGATGATACAATCATGATGTGTTACGTCATGTTAAAGATCTCGTCGAGATGGTTCATTTGAGTCTTTGTTTAAGAAATTTGGATTTAAGTGCCGAAGTTATCGAGCTTCAAAGTGTGAAAAATCACAAAAACTGTATGTTTGAGCTCATAAAGTACTATTTTTCTTGGAAACTCAAAAGATGATACAATCATGATGTGTTACGTCATGTTAAAGATCTCGTCGAGATGGTTCATTTGAGTCTTTGTTTAAGAAATTTGGAATTTAATTGCCGAAGTTATCGAGCTTCAAAGTGTGAATAATCACAAAAACTGTATGTTGGAGCTCATAAAGTACTATTTTTCGTGGAAACTCAAGATGATACAGTCATGATGTGTTACGTCATGCTAAAGATCTCGTAGAGATGGTTCATTTGAGTCTTTGTTTAAGAAATTTGGAATTTAATTGCCGAAGTTATCGAGCTTCAAAATGTGAATAATCACAAAAACTGTATGTTTGAGCTCATAAAGTACTATTTTTCGTGGAAACTCAAGATGATACAGTCATGATGTGTTACGTCATGTTAAAGATCTCGTAGAGATGGTTCATTTGAGTCTTTGTTTAAGAAATTTGGAATTTAATTGCCGAAGTTATCGAGCTTCAAAGTGTGAAAAATCACAAAAACTGTATGTTTGAGCTCATAAAGTACTATTTTTCTTGGAAACTCAAGATGATACAATCATGATGTGTTACGTCATGTTAAAGATCTCGTCGAGATGGTTCATTTGAGTCTTTGTTTAAAAAATTTGGTCTTCATTGACCGAAGTTATCGAGCTTCAAAGTGTGAAAAATCACAAAAACTGTATGTTGGAGCTCATAAAGTACTATTTTTCGTGGAAACTCAAGATGATACAGTCATGATGTGTTACGTCATGCTAAAGATCTCGTAGAGATGGTTCATTTGAGTCTTTGTTTAAGAAATTTGGATTTAATTGCCGAAGTTATCGAGCTTCAATGTGTGAAAAATCACAAAAACTGTATGTTTGAGCTCATAAAGTACTATTTTTCGTGGAAACTCAAAATGATACAGTCATGATGTGTTACGTCATGTTAAAGATCTCGTCGAGATGGTTCATTTGAGTCTTTGTTTAAGAAATTTGGATTTAATTGCCGAAGTTATCGAGCTTCAAAGTGTGAAAAATCACAAAAACTGTATGTTTGAGCTCATAAAGTACTATTTTTCGTGGAAACTCAAGTTGATACAATCATGATGTGTTACGTCATGTTAAAGATCTCGTCGAGATGGTTCATTTGAGTCTTTGTTTAAGAAATTTGGATTTAATTGCCGAAGTTATCGAGCTTCAAAGTGTGAAAAATCACAAAAACTGTATGTTTGAGCTCATAAAGTACTATTTTTCGTGGAAACTCAAGTTGATACAATCATGATGTGTTACGTCATGTTAAAGATCTCGTCGAGATGGTTCATTTGAGTCTTTGTTTAATAAATTTGGTCTTCATTGACCGAAGTTATCGAGCTTCAAAGTGTGAAAAATCACAAAAACTGTATGTTGGAGCTCATAAAGTACTATTTTTCGTGGAAACTCAAGATGATACAGTCATGATGTGTTACGTCATGTTAAAGATCTCGTAGAGATGGTTCATTTGAGTCTTTGTTTAAGAAATTTGGAATTTAATTGCCGAAGTTCTCGAGCTTCAAAGTGTGAAAAATCACAAAAACTGTATGTTTGAGCTCATAAAGTACTATTTTTCTTGGAAACTCAAGATGATACAGTCATGATGTGTTACGTCATGTTAAAGATCTCGTAGAGATGGTTCATTTGAGTCTTTGTTTAAGAAATTTGGAATTTAATTGCCGAAGTTATCGAGCTTCAAAGTGTGAAAAATCACAAAAACTGTATGTTTGAGCTCATAAAGTACTATTTTTCGTGGAAACTCAAAATGATACAGTCATGATGTGTTACGTCATGTTAAAGATCTCGTAGAGATGGTTCATTTGAGTCTTTGTTTAAGAAATTTGGATTTAATTGCCGAAGTTATCGAGCTTCAAAGTGTGAAAAATCACAAAAACTGTATGTTGGAGCTCATAAAGTACTATTTTTCGTGGAAACTCAAGATGATACAGTCATGATGTGTTACGTCATGCTAAAGATCTCGTAGAGATGGTTCATTTGTGTCTTTGTTTAAGAAATTTGGATTTAATAGCCGAAGTTATCGAGCTTCAATGTGTGAAAAATCACAAAAACTGTATGTTGGAGCTCATAAAGTACTATTTTTCGTGGAAACTCAAGATGATACAGTCATGATGTGTTACGTCATGCTAAAGATCTCGTAGAGATGGTTCATTTGAGTCTTTGTTTAAGAAATTTGGATTTAATTGCCGAAGTTATCGAGCTTCAATGTGTGAAAAATCACAAAAACTGTATGTTTGAGCTCATAAAGTACTATTTTTCGTGGAAACTCAAAATGATACAGTCATGATGTGTTACGTCATGTTAAAGATTTCGTCGAGACGGTTCATTTGAGTCTTTGTTTAAGAAATTTGGATTTAATTGCCGAAGTTATCGAGCTTCAAAGTGTGAAAAATCACAAAAACTGTATGTTTGAGCTCATAAAGTACTATTTTTCGTGGAAACTCAAGTTGATACAATCATGATGTGTTACGTCATGTTAAAGATCTCGTCGAGATGGTTCATTTGAGTCTTTGTTTAAGAAATTTGGATTTAATTGCCGAAGTTATCGAGCTTCAAAGTGTGAATAATCACAAAAACTGTTTGTTTGAGCTCATAAAGTACTATTTTTCGTGGAAACTCAAGATGATACAATCATGATGTGTTACGTCATGTTAAAGATCTCGTCGAGATGGTTCATTTGAGTCTTTGTTTAAGAAATTTGGATTTAATTGCCGAAGTTATCGAGCTTCAAAGTGTGAATAATCACAAAAACTGTATGTTGGAGCTCATAAAGTACTATTTTTCGTGGAAACTCAAGATGATACAATCATGATGTGTTACGTCATGTTAAAGATCTCGTAGAGATGGTTCATTTGAGTCTTTGTTTAAGAAATTTGGATTTAATTGCCGAAGTTATCGAGCTTCAAAGTGTGAATAATCACAAAAACTGTATGTTTGAGCTCATAAAGTACTATTTTTCGTGGAAACTCAAGTTGATACAATCATGATGTGTTACGTCATGTTAAAGATCTCGTCGAGATGGTTCATTTGAGTCTTTGTTTAAGAAATTTGGAATTTAATTGCCGAAGTTATCGAGCTTCAAAGTGTGAAAAATCACAAAAACTGTATGTTTGAGCTCATAAAGTACTATTTTTCATGGAAACTCAAGTTGATACAATCATGATGTGTTACGTCATGTTAAAGATCTCGTCGAGATGGTTCATTTGAGTCTTTGTTTAAGAAATTTGGATTTAATTGCCGAAGTTATCGAGCTTCAAAGTGTGAAAAATCACAAAAACTGTATGTTTGAGCTCATAAAGTACTATTTTTCGTGGAAACTCAAAATGATACAGTCATGATGTGTTACGTCATGTTAAAGATCTCGTCGAGATGGTTCATTTGAGTCTTTGTTTAAGAAATTTGGAATTTAATTGCCGAAGTTATCGAGCTTCAAAGTGTGAAAAATCACAAAAACTGTATGTTTGAGCTCATAAAGTACTATTTTTCTTGGAAACTCAAGTTGATACAATCATGATGTGTTACGTCATGTTAAAGATCTCGTCGAGATGGTTCATTTGAGTCTTTGTTTAAGAAATTTGGATTTAAGTGCCGAAGTTATCGAGCTTCAAAGTGTGAATAATCACAAAAACTGTATGTTTGAGCTCATAAAGTACTATTTTTCGTGGAAACTCAAGATGATACAATCATGATGTGTTACGTCATGTTAAAGATCTCGTCGAGATGGTTCATTTGAGTCCCGTTTAAGAAATTTGGTCCTCATTGACCGAAGTTATCGAGCTTCATAATATGAAAAGTAACAAAAATTTTATGTTTGAGCATAGAGTACTATTTGTCGTAGAAACTCAAGATGATACAATCATGATGTGTTACGTCATGTTAAAGATCTCGTCGAGATGGTTCATTTGAGTCTTTGTTTAAGAAATTTGGATTTAAGTGCCGAAGTTATCGAGCTTCAAAGTGTGAAAAATCACAAAAACTGTATGTTTGAGCTCATAAAGTACTATTTTTCTTGGAAACTCAAAAGATGATACAATCATGATGTGTTACGTCATGTTAAAGATCTCGTCGAGATGGTTCATTTGAGTCTTTGTTTAAGAAATTTGGAATTTAATTGCCGAAGTTATCGAGCTTCAAAGTGTGAATAATCACAAAAACTGTATGTTTGAGCTCATAAAGTACTATTTTTCTTGGAAACTCAAGTTGATACAATCATGATGTGTTACGTCATGTTAAAGATCTCGTCGAGATGGTTCATTTGAGTCTTTGTTTAAGAAATTTGGATTTAAGTGCCGAAGTTATCGAGCTTCAAAGTGTGAAAAATCACAAAAACTGTATGTTTGAGCTCATAAAGTACTATTTTTCTTGGAAACTCAAAAGATGATACAATCATGATGTGTTACGTCATGTTAAAGATCTCGTCGAGATGGTTCATTTGAGTCTTTGTTTAAGAAATTTGGAATTTAATTGCCGAAGTTATCGAGCTTCAAAGTGTGAATAATCACAAAAACTGTATGTTGGAGCTCATAAAGTACTATTTTTCGTGGAAACTCAAGATGATACAGTCATGATGTGTTACGTCATGCTAAAGATCTCGTAGAGATGGTTCATTTGAGTCTTTGTTTAAGAAATTTGGAATTTAATTGCCGAAGTTATCGAGCTTCAAAATGTGAATAATCACAAAAACTGTATGTTTGAGCTCATAAAGTACTATTTTTCGTGGAAACTCAAGATGATACAGTCATGGTGTGTTACGTCATGTTAAAGATCTCGTAGAGATGGTTCATTTGAGTCTTTGTTTAAGAAATTTGGAATTTAATTGCCGAAGTTATCGAGCTTCAAAGTGTGAATAATCACAAAAACTGTATGTTGGAGCTCATAAAGTACTATTTTTCGTGGAAACTCAAGATGATACAGTCATGATGTGTTACGTCATGCTAAAGATCTCGTAGAGATGGTTCATTTGAGTCTTTGTTTAAGAAATTTGGAATTTAATTGCCGAAGTTATCGAGCTTCAAAGTGTGAATAATCACAAAAACTGTATGTTGGAGCTCATAAAGTACTATTTTTCGTGGAAACTCAAGATGATACAGTCATGATGTGTTACGTCATGCTAAAGATCTCGTCGAGATGGTTCATTTGAGTCTTTGTTTAAGAAATTTGGATTTAAGTGCCGAAGTTATCGAGCTTCAAAGTGTGAATATTCACAAAAACTGTATGTTGGAGCTCATAAAGTACTATTTTTCGTGGAAACTCAAGATGATACAGTCATGATGTGTTACGTCATGTTAAAGATCTCGTAGAGATGGTTCATTTGAGTCTTTGTTTAAGAAATTTGGATTTAATTGCCGAAGTTATCGAGCTTCAATGTGTGAAAAATCACAAAAACTGTATGTTTGAGCTCATAAAGTACTATTTTTCGTGGAAACTCAAAATGATACAGTCATGATGTGTTACGTCATGCTAAAGATCTCGTCGAGATGGTTCATTTGAGTCTTTGTTTAAGAAATTTGGATTTAATTGCCGAAGTTATCGAGCTTCAATGTGTGAAAAATCACAAAAACTGTATGTTGGAGCTCATAAAGTACTATTTTTCGTGGAAACTCAAGATGATACAGTCATGATGTGTTACGTCATGTTAAAGATCTCGTAGAGATGGTTCATTTGAGTCTTTGTTTAAGAAATTTGGATTTAATTGCCGAAGTTATCGAGCTTCAATGTGTGAAAAATCACAAAAACTGTATGTTTGAGCTCATAAAGTACTATTTTTCGTGGAAACTCAAAATGATACAGTCATGATGTGTTACGTCATATTAAAGATCTCGTCGAGATGGTTCATTTGAGTCTTTGTTTAAGAAATTTGGATTTAATTGCCGAAGTTATCGAGCTTCAAAGTGTGAATAATCACAAAAACTGTATGTTTGAGCTCATAAAGTACTATTTTTCGTGGAAACTCAAGATGATACAATCATGATGTGTTACGTCATGTTAAAGATCTCGTCGAGATGGTTCATTTGAGTCTTTGTTTAAGAAATTTGGAATTTAATTGCCGAAGTTATCGAGCTTCAAAGTGTGAAAAATCACAAAAACTGTATGTTTGAGCTCATAAAGTACTATTTTTCTTGGAATCTCAAGATGATTCAATCATGATGTGTTACGTAATGTTAAAGATCTCGTCGAGATGGTTCATTTGAGTCTCCGTTTAAGAAATTTGGTCCTCATTGACCGAAGTTATCGAGCTTCATAATGTGAAAAGTAACAAAAATTTTATGTTTGAGCATAGAGTACTATTTGTCGTAGAAACTCAAGATGATACAATCATGATGTGTTACGTCATGTTAAAGATCTCGTAGAGATGGTTCATTTGAGTCTTTGTTTAAGAAATTTGGAATTTAATTGCCGAAGTTATCGAGCTTCAAAGTGTGCAAAATCACAAAAACTGTATGTTTGAGCTCATAAAGTACTATTTTTCGTGGAAACTCAAAATGATACAGTCATGATGTGTTACGTCATGTTAAAGATCTCGTAGAGATGGTTCATTTGAGTCTTTGTTTAAGAAATTTGGATTTAATTGCCGAAGTTATCGAGCTTCAAAGTGTGAAAAATCACAAAAACTGTATGTTGGAGCTCATAAAGTACTATTTTTCGTGGAAACTCAAGATGATACAGTCATGATGTGTTACGTCATGCTAAAGATCTCGTAGAGATGGTTCATTTGAGTCTTTGTTTAAGAAATTTGGAATTTAATTGCCGAAGTTATCGAGCTTCAAAGTGTGAAAAATCACAAAAACTGTATGTTTGAGCTCATAAAGTACTATTTTTCTTGGCAACTCAAGATGATTCAATCATGATGTGTTACGTAATGTTAAAGATCTCGTCGAGATGGTTCATTTGAGTCTTTGTTTAAGAAATTTGGAATTTAATTGCCGAAGTTATCGAGCTTCAAATTGTGAATATTCACAAAAACTGAATGTTTGAGCTCATAAAGTACTATTTTTCTTGGAAACTCAAGATGATTCTATCATGATGTGTTACGTAATGTTAAAGATCTCGTCGAGATGGTTCATTTGAGTCTCCGTTTAAGAAATTTGGTCCTCATTGACCGAAGTTATCGAGCTTCAAAATGTGAAAAATCACAAAAACTGTATGTTTGAGCTCATAAAGTACTATTTTTCGTGGAAACTCAAGATGATACAATCATGATGTGCTATGTCATGTTAAAGATCTCGTCGAGATGGTTCATTTGAGTCTCCGTTTAAGAAATTTGGTCCTCATTGACCGAAGTTATCGAGCTTCAAAATGTGAAAAATCACAAAAACTGTATGTTTGAGCTCATAAAGTACTATTTTTCGTGGAAACTCAAGATGATACAATCATGATGTGCTATGTCATGTTAAAGATCTCGTCGAGATGGTTCATTTGAGTCTCCGTTTAAGAAATTTGGTCCTCATTGACCGAAGTTATCGAGCTTCAAAATGTGAAAAATCACAAAAACTGTATGTTTGAGCTCATAAAGTACTATTTTTCGTGGAAACTCAAGATGATACAATCATGATGTGCTATGTCATGTTAAAGATCTCGTCGAGATGGTTCATTTGAGTCTCCGTTTAAGAAATTTGGTCCTCATTGACCGAAGTTATCGAGCTTCAAAATGTGAAAAATCACAAAAACTGTATGTTTGAGCTCATAAAGTACTATTTTTCGTGGAAACTCAAGATGATACAATCATGATGTGTTACGTAATGTTAAAGATCTCGTCGAGATGGTTCATTTGAGTCTTTGTTGAAGAAATTTGGATTTAATTGCCGAAGTTATCGAGCTTCAAAGTGTGAAAAATTACAAAAACTGTATGTTGGAGCTCATAAAGTACTATTTTTCGTGGAAACTCAAGATGATAAAGTCATGATGTGTTACGTCATGTTAAAGATCTCGTAGAGATGGTTCATTTGAGTCTTTGTTTAAGAAATTTGGCATTTAATTGCCGAAGTTATCGAGCTTCAAAGTGTGAAAAATCACAAAAACTGTATGTTTGAGCTCATAAAGTACTATTTTTCGTGGAAACTCAAGATGATACAGTCATGATGTGTTACGTCATGTTAAAGATCTCGTAGAGATGGTTCATTTGAGTCTTTGTTTAAGAAATTTGGCATTTAATTGCCGAAGTTATCGAGCTTCAAAGTGTGAAAAATCACAAAAACTGTATGTTTGAGCTCATAAAGTACTATTTTTCGTGGAAACTCAAGATGATACAGTCATGATGTGTTACGTCATGTTAAAGATCTCGTAGAGATGGTTCATTTGAGTCTTTGTTTAAGAAATTTGGATTTAAATGCCGAAGTTATCGAGTTTCAAAGTGTGAAAAATCACAAAAACTGTATGTTTGAGCTCATAAAGTACTATTTTTCTTGGAAACTCAAGATGATACAATCATGATGTGTTACGTCATGTTAAAGGTCTCGTCGAGATGGTTCATTTGAGTCTTTGTTTAAGAAATTTGGAATTTAATTGCCGAAGTTATCGAGCTTCAAAGTGTGAAAAATCACAAAAACTGTATGTTTGAGCTCATAAAGTACTATTTTTCGTGGAAACTCAAGATGATACAATCATGATGTGTTACGTCATGTTAAAGATCTCGTCGAGATGGTTCATTTGTGTCTTTGTTTAAGAAATTTGGATTTAATTGCCGAAGTTATCGAGCTTCAAAGTGTGAATATTCACAAAAACTGAATGTTTGAGCTCATAAAGTATTATTTTTCTTGGAATCTCAAGATGATTCAATCATGATGTGTTACGTAATGTTAAAGATCTCGTCGAGATGGTTCATTTGAGTCTTTGTTGAAGAAATTTGGATTTAATTGCCGAAGTTATCGAGCTTCAAAGTGTGAAAAATTACAAAAACTGTATGTTGGAGCTCATAAAGTACTATTTTTCGTGGAAACTCAAGATGATACAGTCATGATGTGTTACGTCATGTTAAAGATCTCGTAGAGATGGTTCATTTGAGTCTTTGTTTAAGAAATTTGGCATTTAATTGCCGAAGTTATCGAGCTTCAAAGTGTGAAAAATCACAAAAACTGTATGTTTGAGCTCATAAAGTACTATTTTTCGTGGAAACTCAAGATGATACAGTCATGATGTGTTACGTCATGTTAAAGATCTCGTAGAGATGGTTCATTTGAGTCTTTGTTTAAGAAATTTGGATTTAAATGCCGAAGTTATCGAGTTTCAAAGTGTGAAAAATCACAAAAACTGTATGTTTGAGCTCATAAAGTACTATTTTTCTTGGAAACTCAAGATGATACAATCATGATGTGTTACGTCATGTTAAAGGTCTCGTCGAGATGGTTCATTTGAGTCTTTGTTTAAGAAATTTGGAATTTAATTGCCGAAGTTATCGAGCTTCAAAGTGTGAAAAATCACAAAAACTGTATGTTTGAGCTCATAAAGTACTATTTTTCTTGGAATCTCAAGATGATTCAATCATGATGTGTTACGTAATGTTAAAGATCTCGTCGAGATGGTTCATTTGAGTCTCCGTTTAAGAAATTTGGTCCTCATTGACCGAAGTTATCGAGCTTCAAAATGTGAAAAATCACAAAAACTGTATGTTTGAGCTCATAAAGTACTATTTTTCGTGGAAACTCAAGATGATACAATCATGATGTGCTATGTCATGTTAAAGATCTCGTCGAGATGGTTCATTTGAGTCTCCGTTTAAGAAATTTGGTCCTCATTGACCGAAGTTATCGAGCTTCAAAATGTGAAAAATCACAAAAACTGTATGTTTGAGCTCATAAAGTACTATTTTTCGTGGAAACTCAAGATGATACAATCATGATGTGCTATGTCATGTTAAAGATCTCGTCGAGATGGTTCATTTGAGTCTCCGTTTAAGAAATTTGGTCCTCATTGACCGAAGTTATCGAGCTTCAAAATGTGAAAAATCACAAAAACTGTATGTTTGAGCTCATAAAGTACTATTTTTCGTGGAAACTCAAGATGATACAATCATGATGTGTTACGTAATGTTAAAGATCTCGTCGAGATGGTTCATTTGAGTCTTTGTTGAAGAAATTTGGATTTAATTGCCGAAGTTATCGAGCTTCAAAGTGTGAAAAATTACAAAAACTGTATGTTGGAGCTCATAAAGTACTATTTTTCGTGGAAACTCAAGATGATAAAGTCATGATGTGTTACGTCATGTTAAAGATCTCGTAGAGATGGTTCATTTGAGTCTTTGTTTAAGAAATTTGGCATTTAATTGCCGAAGTTATCGAGCTTCAAAGTGTGAAAAATCACAAAAACTGTATGTTTGAGCTCATAAAGTACTATTTTTCGTGGAAACTCAAGATGATACAGTCATGATGTGTTACGTCATGTTAAAGATCTCGTAGAGATGGTTCATTTGAGTCTTTGTTTAAGAAATTTGGCATTTAATTGCCGAAGTTATCGAGCTTCAAAGTGTGAAAAATCACAAAAACTGTATGTTTGAGCTCATAAAGTACTATTTTTCGTGGAAACTCAAGATGATACAGTCATGATGTGTTACGTCATGTTAAAGATCTCGTAGAGATGGTTCATTTGAGTCTTTGTTTAAGAAATTTGGATTTAAATGCCGAAGTTATCGAGTTTCAAAGTGTGAAAAATCACAAAAACTGTATGTTTGAGCTCATAAAGTACTATTTTTCTTGGAAACTCAAGATGATACAATCATGATGTGTTACGTCATGTTAAAGGTCTCGTCGAGATGGTTCATTTGAGTCTTTGTTTAAGAAATTTGGAATTTAATTGCCGAAGTTATCGAGCTTCAAAGTGTGAAAAATCACAAAAACTGTATGTTTGAGCTCATAAAGTACTATTTTTCTTGGAAACTCAAGATGATACAATCATGATGTGTTACGTCATGTTAAAGGTCTCGTCGAGATGGTTCATTTGAGTCTTTGTTTAAGAAATTTGGATTTAATTGCCGAAGTTATCGAGCTTCAAAGTGTGAATATTCACAAAAACTGAATGTTTGAGCTCATAAAGTACTATTTTTCTTGGAATCTCAAGATGATTCAATCATGATGTGTTACGTAATGTTAAAGATCTCGTCGAGATGGTTCATTTGAGTCTCCGTTTAAGAAATTTGGTCCTCATTGACCGAAGTTATCGAGCTTCAAAATGTGAAAAATCACAAAAACTGTATGTTTGAGCTCATAAAGTACTATTTTTCTTGGCAACTCAAGATGATTCAATCATGATGTGTTACGTAATGTTAAAGATCTCGTAGAGATGGTTCATTTGAGTCTTTGTTTAAGAAATTTGGAATTTAATTGCCGAAGTTATCGAGCTTCAAAGTGTGAATAATCACAAAAACTGTATGTTGGAGCTCATAAAGTACTATTTTTCTTGGAAACTCAAGATGATACAGTCATGATGTGTTACGTCATGTTAAAGATCTCGTAGAGATGGTTCATTTGAGTCTTTGTTTAAGAAATTTGGAATTTAATTGCCGAAGTTATCGAGCTTCAAAGTGTGAAAAATCACAAAAACTGTATGTTTGAGCTCATAAAGTACTATTTTTCTTGGCAACTCAAGATGATTCAATCATGATGTGTTACGTAATGTTAAAGATCTCGTCGAGATGGTTCATTTGAGTCTCCGTTTAAGAAATTTGGTCCTCATTGACCGAAGTTATCGAGCTTCAAATTGTGAATATTCACAAAAACTGAATGTTTGAGCTCATAAAGTACTATTTTTCTTGGAAACTCAAGATGATTCTATCATGATGTGTTACGTAATGTTAAAGATCTCGTCGAGATGGTTCATTTGAGTCTCCGTTTAAGAAATTTGGTCCTCATTGACCGAAGTTATCGAGCTTCAAAATGTGAAAAATCACAACAACTGAATGTTTGAGCTCATAAAGTACTATTTTTCGTGGAAACTCAAGATGATACAATCATGATGTGCTATGTCATGTTAAAGATCTCGTCGAGATGGTTCATTTGAGTCTCCGTTTAAGAAATTTGGTCCTCATTGACCGAAGTTATCGAGCTTCAAAATGTGAAAAATTACAAAAACTGTATGTTTGAGCTCATAAAGTACTATTTTTCTTGGAAACTCAAGATGATACAATCATGATGTGTTACGTCATGTTAAAGGTCTCGTCGAGATGGTTCATTTGAGTCTTTGTTTAAGAAATTTGGAATTTAATTGCCGAAGTTATCGAGCTTCAAAGTGTGAAAAATCACAAAAACTGTATGTTTGAGCTCATAAAGTACTATTTTTCGTGGAAACTCAAGATGATACAATCATGATGTGTTACGTCATGTTAAAGATCTCGTCGAGATGGTTCATTTGTGTCTTTGTTTAAGAAATTTGGATTTAATTGCCGAAGTTATCGAGCTTCAAAGTGTGAATATTCACAAAAACTGAATGTTTGAGCTCATAAAGTACTATTTTTCTTGGAATCTCAAGATGATTCAATCATGATGTGTTACGTAATGTTAAAGATCTCGTCGAGATGGTTCATTTGAGTCTCCGTTTAAGAAATTTGGTCCTCATTGACCGAAGTTATCGAGCTTCAAAATGTGAAAAATCACAAAAACTGTATGTTTGAGCTCATAAAGTACTATTTTTCTTGGCAACTCAAGATGATTCAATCATGATGTGTTACGTAATGTTAAAGATCTCGTAGAGATGGTTCATTTGAGTCTTTGTTTAAGAAATTTGGAATTTAATTGCCGAAGTTATCGAGCTTCAAAGTGTGAATAATCACAAAAACTGTATGTTGGAGCTCATAAAGTACTATTTTTCTTGGAAACTCAAGATGATACAGTCATGATGTGTTACGTCATGTTAAAGATCTCGTAGAGATGGTTCATTTGAGTCTTTGTTTAAGAAATTTGGAATTTAATTGCCGAAGTTATCGAGCTTCAAAGTGTGAAAAATCACAAAAACTGTATGTTTGAGCTCATAAAGTACTATTTTTCTTGGCAACTCAAGATGATTCAATCATGATGTGTTACGTAATGTTAAAGATCTCGTCGAGATGGTTCATTTGAGTCTTTGTTTAAGAAATTTGGAATTTAATTGCCGAAGTTATCGAGCTTCAAATTGTGAATATTCACAAAAACTGAATGTTTGAGCTCATAAAGTACTATTTTTCTTGGAAACTCAAGATGATTCAATCATGATGTGTTACGTAATGTTAAAGATCTCGTCGAGATGGTTCATTTGAGTCTCCGTTTAAGAAATTTGGTCCTCATTGACCGAAGTTATCGAGCTTCAAAATGTGAAAAATCACAACAACTGAATGTTTGAGCTCATAAAGTACTATTTTTCGTGGAAACTCAAGATGATACAATCATGATGTGCTATGTCATGTTAAAGGTCTCGTCGAGATGGTTCATTTGAGTCTCCGTTTAAGAAATTTGGTCCTCATTGACCGAAGTTATCGAGCTTCAAAATGTGAAAAATCACAAAAACTGTATGTTTGAGCTCATAAAGTACTATTTTTCTTGGCAACTCAAGATGATTCAATCATGATGTGTTACGTAATGTTAAAGATCTCGTAGAGATGGTTCATTTGAGTCTTTGTTTAAGAAATTTGGAATTTAATTGCCGAAGTTATCGAGCTTCAAAGTGTGAATAATCACAAAAACTGTATGTTGGAGCTCATAAAGTACTATTTTTCTTGGAAACTCAAGATGATACAGTCATGATGTGTTACGTCATGTTAAAGATCTCGTAGAGATGGTTCATTTGAGTCTTTGTTTAAGAAATTTGGAATTTAATTGCCGAAGTTATCGAGCTTCAAAGTGTGAATAATCACAAAAACTGTATGTTGGAGCTCATAAAGTACTATTTTTCTTGGAAACTCAAGATGATACAATCATGATGTGTTACGTCATGTTAAAGGTCTCATCGAGATGGTTCATTTGAGTCTTTGTTTAAGAAATTTGGAATTTAATTGCCGAAGTTATCGAGCTTCAAAGTGTGAAAAATCACAAAAACTGTATGTTTGAGCTCATAAAGTACTATTTTTCGTGGAAACTCAAGATGATACAATCATGATGTGTTACGTCATGTTAAAGATCTCGTCGAGATGGTTCATTTGTGTCTTTGTTTAAGAAATTTGGATTTAATTGCCGAAGTTATCGAGCTTCAAAGTCTGAATATTCACAAAAACTGAATGTTTGAGCTCATAAAGTACTATTTTTCTTGCAATCTCAAGATGATTCAATCATGATGTGTTACGTAATGTTAAAGATCTCGTCGAGATGGTTCATTTGAGTCTTTGTTTAAAAAATTTGGTCTTCATTGACCGAAGTTATCGAGCTTCAAAGTGTGAAAAATCACAAAAACTGTATGTTTGAGCTCATAAAGTACTATTTTTCGTGGAAACTCAAGATGATACAATCATGATGTGTTACGTCATGTTAAAGATCTCGTCGAGATGGTTCATTTGTGTCTTTGTTTAAGAAATTTGGATTTAATTGCCGAAGTTATCGAGCTTCAAAGTCTGAATATTCACAAAAACTGAATGTTTGAGCTCATAAAGTACTATTTTTCTTGCAATCTCAAGATGATTCAATCATGATGTGTTACGTAATGTTAAAGATCTCGTCGAGATGGTTCATTTGAGTCTTTGTTTAAAAAATTTGGTCTTCATTGACCGAAGTTATCGAGCTTCAAAGTGTGAAAAATCACAAAAACTGTATGTTTGAGCTCATAAAGTACTATTTTTCGTGGAAACTCAAGATGATACAATCATGATGTGTTACGTCATGTTAAAGATCTCGTCGAGATGGTTCATTTGAGTCTCCGTTTAAGAAATTTGGTCCTCATTGACCGAAGTTATCGAGCTTCAAATTGTGAATATTCACAAAAACTGAATGTTTGAGCTCATAAAGTACTATTTTTCTTGGAAACTCAAGATGATTCTATCATGATGTGTTACGTAATGTTAAAGATCTCGTCGAGATGGTTCATTTGAGTCTCCGTTTAAGAAATTTGGTCCTCATTGACCGAAGTTATCGAGCTTCAAAATGTGAAAAATCACAACAACTGAATGTTTGAGCTCATAAAGTACTATTTTTCGTGGAAACTCAAGATGATACAATCATGATGTGCTATGTCATGTTAAAGATCTCGTCGAGATGGTTCATTTGAGTCTCCGTTTAAGAAATTTGGTCCTCATTGACCGAAGTTATCGAGCTTCAAAATGTGAAAAATCACAACAACTGAATGTTTGAGCTCATAAAGTACTATTTTTCTTGGAAACTCAAGATGATACAATCATGATGTGTTACGTCATGTTAAAGGTCTCGTCGAGATGGTTCATTTGAGTCTTTGTTTAAGAAATTTGGAATTTAATTGCCGAAGTTATCGAGCTTCAAAGTGTGAAAAATCACAAAAACTGTATGTTTGAGCTCATAAAGTACTATTTTTCGTGGAAACTCAAGATGATACAATCATGATGTGTTACGTCATGTTAAAGATCTCGTCGAGATGGTTCATTTGTGTCTTTGTTTAAGAAATTTGGATTTAATTGCCGAAGTTATCGAGCTTCAAAGTGTGAATATTCACAAAAACTGAATGTTTGAGCTCATAAAGTACTATTTTTCTTGGAATCTCAAGATGATTCAATCATGATGTGTTACGTAATGTTAAAGATCTCGTCGAGATGGTTCATTTGAGTCTTTGTTTAAGAAATTTGGATTTAATTGCCGAAGTTATCGAGCTTCAAAGTGTGAAAAATTACAAAAACTGTATGTTGGAGCTCATAAAGTACTATTTTTCGTGGAAACTCAAGATGATACAGTCATGATGTGTTACGTCATGTTAAAGATCTCGTAGAGATGGTTCATTTGAGTCTTTGTTTAAGAAATTTGGCATTTAATTGCCGAAGTTATCGAGCTTCAAAGTGTGAAAAATCACAAAAACTGTATGTTTGAGCTCATAAAGTACTATTTTTCGTGGAAACTCAAGATGATACAGTCATGATGTGTTACGTCATGTTAAAGATCTCGTAGAGATGGTTCATTTGAGTCTTTGTTTAAGAAATTTGGATTTAAATGCCGAAGTTATCGAGTTTCAAAGTGTGAAAAATCACAAAAACTGTATGTTTGAGCTCATAAAGTACTATTTTTCTTGGAAACTCAAGATGATACAATCATGATGTGTTACGTCATGTTAAAGGTCTCGTCGAGATGGTTCATTTGAGTCTTTGTTTAAGAAATTTGGAATTTAATTGCCGAAGTTATCGAGCTTCAAAGTGTGAAAAATCACAAAAACTGTATGTTTGAGCTCATAAAGTACTATTTTTCGTGGAAACTCAAGATGATACAATCATGATGTGTTACGTCATGTTAAAGATCTCGTCGAGATGGTTCATTTGTGTCTTTGTTTAAGAAATTTGGATTTAATTGCCGAAGTTATCGAGCTTCAAAGTGTGAAAAATTACAAAAACTGTATGTTGGAGCTCATAAAGTACTATTTTTCGTGGAAACTCAAGATGATACAGTCATGATGTGTTACGTAATGTTAAAGATCTCGTCGAGATGGTTCATTTGAGTCTTTGTTTAAGAAATTTGGATTTAATTGCCGAAGTTATCGAGCTTCAAAGTGTGAAAAATTACAAAAACTGTATGTTGGAGCTCATAAAGTACTATTTTTCGTGGAAACTCAAGATGATACAGTCATGATGTGTTACGTCATGTTAAAGATCTCGTAGAGATGGTTCATTTGAGTCTTTGTTTAAGAAATTTGGCATTTAATTGCCGAAGTTATCGAGCTTCAAAGTGTGAAAAATCACAAAAACTGTATGTTTGAGCTCATAAAGTACTATTTTTCGTGGAAACTCAAGATGATACAATCATGATGTGTTACGTCATGTTAAAGATCTCGTCGAGATGGTTCATTTGTGTCTTTGTTTAAGAAATTTGGATTTAATTGCCGAAGTTATCGAGCTTCAAAGTGTGAAAAATTACAAAAACTGTATGTTGGAGCTCATAAAGTACTATTTTTCGTGGAAACTCAAGATGATACAGTCATGATGTGTTACGTAATGTTAAAGATCTCGTCGAGATGGTTCATTTGAGTCTTTGTTTAAGAAATTTGGATTTAATTGCCGAAGTTATCGAGCTTCAAAGTGTGAAAAATTACAAAAACTGTATGTTGGAGCTCATAAAGTACTATTTTTCGTGGAAACTCAAGATGATACAGTCATGATGTGTTACGTCATGTTAAAGATCTCGTAGAGATGGTTCATTTGAGTCTTTGTTTAAGAAATTTGGCATTTAATTGCCGAAGTTATCGAGCTTCAAAGTGTGAAAAATCACAAAAACTGTATGTTTGAGCTCATAAAGTACTATTTTTCGTGGAAACTCAAGATGATACAGTCATGATGTGTTACGTCATGTTAAAGATCTCGTAGAGATGGTTCATTTGAGTCTTTGTTTAAGAAATTTGGCATTTAATTGCCGAAGTTATCGAGCTTCAAAGTGTGAAAAATCACAAAAACTGTATGTTTGAGCTCATAAAGTACTATTTTTCGTGGAAACTCAAGATGATACAATCATGATGTGTTACGTCATGTTAAAGATCTCGTCGAGATGGTTCATTTGTGTCTTTGTTTAAGAAATTTGGATTTAATTGCCGAAGTTATCGAGCTTCAAAGTGTGAAAAATTACAAAAACTGTATGTTGGAGCTCATAAAGTACTATTTTTCGTGGAAACTCAAGATGATACAGTCATGATGTGTTACGTCATGTTAAAGATCTCGTAGAGATGGTTCATTTGAGTCTTTGTTTAAGAAATTTGGCATTTAATTGCCGAAGTTATCGAGCTTCAAAGTGTGAAAAATCACAAAAACTGTATGTTTGAGCTCATAAAGTACTATTTTTCGTGGAAACTCAAGATGATACAGTCATGATGTGTTACGTCATGTTAAAGATCTCGTAGAGATGGTTCATTTGAGTCTTTGTTTAAGAAATTTGGATTTAAATGCCGAAGTTATCGAGTTTCAAAGTGTGAAAAATCACAAAAACTGTATGTTTGAGCTCATAAAGTACTATTTTTCTTGGAAACTCAAGATGATACAATCATGATGTGTTACGTCATGTTAAAGGTCTCGTCGAGATGGTTCATTTGAGTCTTTGTTTAAGAAATTTGGAATTTAATTGCCGAAGTTATCGAGCTTCAAAGTGTGAAAAATCACAAAAACTGTATGTTTGAGCTCATAAAGTACTATTTTTCGTGGAAACTCAAGATGATACAATCATGATGTGTTACGTCATGTTAAAGATCTCGTCGAGATGGTTCATTTGTGTCTTTGTTTAAGAAATTTGGATTTAATTGCCGAAGTTATCGAGCTTCAAAGTGTGAAAAATTACAAAAACTGTATGTTGGAGCTCATAAAGTACTATTTTTCGTGGAAACTCAAGATGATACAGTCATGATGTGTTACGTAATGTTAAAGATCTCGTCGAGATGGTTCATTTGAGTCTTTGTTTAAGAAATTTGGATTTAATTGCCGAAGTTATCGAGCTTCAAAGTGTGAAAAATTAAAAAAACTGTATGTTGGAGCTCATAAAGTACTATTTTTCGTGGAAACTCAAGATGATACAGTCATGATGTGTTACGTCATGTTAAAGATCTCGTAGAGATGGTTCATTTGAGTCTTTGTTTAAGAAATTTGGCATTTAATTGCCGAAGTTATCGAGCTTCAAAGTGTGAAAAATCACAAAAACTGTATGTTTGAGCTCATAAAGTACTATTTTTCGTGGAAACTCAAGATGATACAGTCATGATGTGTTACGTCATGTTAAAGATCTCGTAGAGATGGTTCATTTGTGTCTTTGTTTAAGAAATTTGGATTTAATTGCCGAAGTTATCGAGTTTCAAAGTGTGAAAAATCACAACAACTGAATGTTTGAGCTCATAAAGTACTATTTTTCTTGGAAACTCAAGATGATACAATCATGATGTGTTACGTCATGTTAAAGATCTCGTCGAGATGGTTCATTTGTGTCTTTGTTTAAGAAATTTGGAATTTAATTGCCGAAGTTATCGAGCTTCAAATTGTGAATATTCACAAAAACTGAATGTTTGAGCTCATAAAGTACTATTTTTCTTGGAAACTCAAGATGATTCTATCATGATGTGTTACGTAATGTTAAAGATCTCGTCGAGATGGTTCATTTGAGTCTCCGTTTAAGAAATTTGGTCCTCATTGACCGAAGTTATCGAGCTTCAAAATGTGAAAAATCACAACAACTGAATGTTTGAGCTCATAAAGTACTATTTTTCGTGGAAACTCAAGATGATACAATCATGATGTACTATGTCATGTTAAAGGTCTCGTCGAGATGGTTCATTTGAGTCTCCGTTTAAGAAATTTGGTCCTCATTGACCGAAGTTATCGAGCTTCAAAATGTGAAAAATCACAAAAACTGTATGTTTGAGCTCATAAAGTACTATTTTTCGTGGAAACTCAAGATGATACAATCATGATGTGTTACGTCATGTTAAAGATCTCGTCGAGATGGTTCATTTGTGTCTTTGTTTAAGAAATTTGGAATTTAATTGCCGAAGTTATCGAGCTTCAAAGTGTGAAAAATCACAAAAACTGTATGTTTGAGCTCATAAAGTACTATTTTTCGTGGAAACTCAAGATGATACAATCATGATGTGTTACGTCATGTTAAAGATCTCGTCGAGATGGTTCATTTGTGTCTTTGTTTAAGAAATTTGGATTTAATTGCCGAAGTTATCGAGCTTCAAAGTGTGAATATTCACAAAAACTGAATGTTTGAGCTCATAAAGTACTATTTTTCTTGGAATCTCAAGATGATTCAATCATGATGTGTTACGTAATGTTAAAGATCTCGTCGAGATGGTTCATTTGAGTCTCCGTTTAAGAAATTTGGTCCTCATTGACCGAAGTTATCGAGCTTCAAAATGTGAAAAATCACAAAAACTGTATGTTTGAGCTCATAAAGTACTATTTTTCTTGGCAACTCAAGATGATTCAATCATGATGTGTTACGTAATGTTAAAGATCTCGTAGAGATGGTTCATTTGAGTCTTTGTTTAAGAAATTTGGAATTTAATTGCCGAAGTTATCGAGCTTCAAATTGTGAATATTCACAAAAACTGAATGTTTGAGCTCATAAAGTACTATTTTTCTTGGAATCTCAAGATGATTCAATCATGATGTGTTACGTCATGTTAAAGATCTCGTCGAGATGGTTCATTTGAGTTTTTGTTTAAGAAATTTGGAATTTAATTGCCGAAGTTATCGAACTTCAAAGTGTGAAAAATCACAACAACTGAATGTTTGAGCTCATAAAGTACTATTTTTCGTGGAAACTCAAGATGATACAATCATGATGTGCTATGTCATGTTAAAGGTCTCGTCGAGATGGTTCATTTGAGTCTCCGTTTAAGAAATTTGGTCCTCATTGACCGAAGTTATCGAGCTTCAAAATGTGAAAAATCACAACAACTGAATGTTTGAGCTCATAAAGTACTATTTTTCTTGGAAACTCAAGATGATACAATCATGATGTGTTACGTCATGTTAAAGATCTCGTAGAGATGGTTGATTTGAGTCTTTGTTTAAGAAATTTGGAATTTAATTGCCGAAGTTATCGAGCTTCAAAGTGTGAATATTCACAAAAACTGAATGTTTGAGCTCATAAAGTACTATTTTTCTTGGAAACTCAAGATGATACAATCATGATGTGTTACGTCATGTTAAAGGTCTCGTCGAGATGGTTCATTTGAGTCTTTGTTTAAGAAATTTGGCATTTAATTGCCGAAGTTATCGAGCTTCAAAGTGTGAAAAATCACAAAAACTGTATGTTTGAGCTCATAAAGTACTATTTTTCGTGGAAACTCAAGATGATACAGTCATGATGTGTTACGTCATGTTAAAGATCTCGTAGAGATGGTTCATTTGAGTCTTTGTTTAAGAAATTTGGCATTTAATTGCCGAAGTTATCGAGCTTCAAAGTGTGAAAAATCACAAAAACTGTATGTTTGAGCTCATAAAGTACTATTTTTCGTGGAAACTCAAGATGATACAATCATGATGTGTTACGTCATGTTAAAGATCTCGTCGAGATGGTTCATTTGTGTCTTTGTTTAAGAAATTTGGATTTAATTGCCGAAGTTATCGAGCTTCAAAGTGTGAATATTCACAAAAACTGAATGTTTGAGCTCATAAAGTACTATTTTTCTTGGAATCTCAAGATGATTCAATCATGATGTGTTACGTAATGTTAAAGATCTCGTCGAGATGGTTCATTTGAGTCTTTGTTTAAGAAATTTGGATTTAATTGCCGAAGTTATCGAGCTTCAAAGTGTGAAAAATTAAAAAAACTGTATGTTGGAGCTCATAAAGTACTATTTTTCGTGGAAACTCAAGATGATACAGTCATGATGTGTTACGTCATGTTAAAGATCTCGTAGAGATGGTTCATTTGAGTCTTTGTTTAAGAAATTTGGATTTAATTGCCGAAGTTATCGAGTTTCAAAGTGTGAAAAATCACAACAACTGAATGTTTGAGCTCATAAAGTACTATTTTTCTTGGAAACTCAAGATGATACAATCATGATGTGTTACGTCATGTTAAAGATCTCGTCGAGATGGTTCATTTGTGTCTTTGTTTAAGAAATTTGGAATTTAATTGCCGAAGTTATCGAGCTTCAAATTGTGAATATTCACAAAAACTGAATGTTTGAGCTCATAAAGTACTATTTTTCTTGGAAACTCAAGATGATTCTATCATGATGTGTTACGTAATGTTAAAGATCTCGTCGAGATGGTTCATTTGAGTCTCCGTTTAAGAAATTTGGTCCTCATTGACCGAAGTTATCGAGCTTCAAAATGTGAAAAATCACAACAACTGAATGTTTGAGCTCATAAAGTACTATTTTTCGTGGAAACTCAAGATGATACAATCATGATGTACTATGTCATGTTAAAGGTCTCGTCGAGATGGTTCATTTGAGTCTCCGTTTAAGAAATTTGGTCCTCATTGACCGAAGTTATCGAGCTTCAAAATGTGAAAAATCACAAAAACTGTATGTTTGAGCTCATAAAGTACTATTTTTCGTGGAAACTCAAGATGATACAATCATGATGTGTTACGTCATGTTAAAGATCTCGTCGAGATGGTTCATTTGTGTCTTTGTTTAAGAAATTTGGAATTTAATTGCCGAAGTTATCGAGCTTCAAAGTGTGAAAAATCACAAAAACTGTATGTTTGAGCTCATAAAGTACTATTTTTCGTGGAAACTCAAGATGATACAATCATGATGTGTTACGTCATGTTAAAGATCTCGTCGAGATGGTTCATTTGTGTCTTTGTTTAAGAAATTTGGATTTAATTGCCGAAGTTATCGAGCTTCAAAGTGTGAATATTCACAAAAACTGAATGTTTGAGCTCATAAAGTACTATTTTTCTTGGAATCTCAAGATGATTCAATCATGATGTGTTACGTAATGTTAAAGATCTCGTCGAGATGGTTCATTTGAGTCTCCGTTTAAGAAATTTGTTCCTCATTGACCGAAGTTATCGAGCTTCAAAATGTGAAAAATCACAAAAACTGTATGTTTGAGCTCATAAAGTACTATTTTTCTTGGCAACTCAAGATGATTCAATCATGATGTGTTACGTAATGTTAAAGATCTCGTAGAGATGGTTCATTTGAGTCTTTGTTTAAGAAATTTGGAATTTAATTGCCGAAGTTATCGAGCTTCAAATTGTGAATATTCACAAAAACTGAATGTTTGAGCTCATAAAGTACTATTTTTCTTGGAATCTCAAGATGATTCAATCATGATGTGTTACGTCATGTTAAAGATCTCGTCGAGATGGTTCATTTGAGTTTTTGTTTAAGAAATTTGGAATTTAATTGCCGAAGTTATCGAACTTCAAAGTGTGAAAAATCACAACAACTGAATGTTTGAGCTCATAAAGTACTATTTTTCGTGGAAACTCAAGATGATACAATCATGATGTGCTATGTCATGTTAAAGGTCTCGTCGAGATGGTTCATTTGAGTCTCCGTTTAAGAAATTTGGTCCTCATTGACCGAAGTTATCGAGCTTCAAAATGTGAAAAATCACAACAACTGAATGTTTGAGCTCATAAAGTACTATTTTTCTTGGAAACTCAAGATGATACAATCATGATGTGTTACGTCATGTTAAAGATCTCGTAGAGATGGTTGATTTGAGTCTTTGTTTAAGAAATTTGGAATTTAATTGCCGAAGTTATCGAGCTTCAAAGTGTGAATATTCACAAAAACTGAATGTTTGAGCTCATAAAGTACTATTTTTCTTGGAAACTCAAGATGATACAATCATGATGTGTTACGTCATGTTAAAGGTCTCGTCGAGATGGTTCATTTGAGTCTTTGTTTAAGAAATTTGGAATTTAATTGCCGAAGTTATCGAGCTTCAAAGTGTGAAAAATCACAAAAACTGTATGTTTGAGCTCATAAAGTACTATTTTTCGTGGAAACTCAAGATGATACAATCATGATGTGTTACGTCATGTTAAAGATCTCGTCGAGATGGTTCATTTGTGTCTTTGTTTAAGAAATTTGGATTTAATTGCCGAAGTTATCGAGCTTCAAAGTCTGAATATTCACAAAAACTGAATGTTTGAGCTCATAAAGTACTATTTTTCTTGCAATCTCAAGATGATTCAATCATGATGTGTTACGTAATGTTAAAGATCTCGTCGAGATGGTTCATTTGAGTCTTTGTTTAAAAAATTTGGTCTTCATTGACCGAAGTTATCGAGCTTCAAAGTGTGAAAAATCACAAAAACTGTATGTTTGAGCTCATAAAGTACTATTTTTCGTGGAAACTCAAGATGATACAATCATGATGTGTTACGTCATGTTAAAGATCTCGTCGAGATGGTTCATTTGTGTCTTTGTTTAAGAAATTTGGAATTTAATTGCCGAAGTTATCGAGCTTCAAAGTGTGAAAAATCACAAAAACTGTATGTTTGAGCTCATAAAGTACTATTTTTCGTGGAAACTCAAGATGATACAGTCATGATGTGTTACGTCATGTTAAAGATCTCGTAGAGATGGTTCATTTGAGACTTTGTTTAAGAAATTTGGCATTTAATTGCCGAAGTTATCGAGCTTCAAAGTGTGAAAAATCACAAAAACTGTATGTTTGAGCTCATAAAGTACTATTTTTCGTGGAAACTCAAGATGATACAATCATGATGTGTTACGTCATGTTAAAGATCTCGTCGAGATGGTTCATTTGTGTCTTTGTTTAAGAAATTTGGATTTAATTGCCGAAGTTATCGAGCTTCAAAGTGTGAATATTCACAAAAACTGAATGTTTGAGCTCATAAAGTACTATTTTTCTTGGAATCTCAAGATGATTCAATCATGATGTGTTACGTAATGTTAAAGATCTCGTCGAGATGGTTCATTTGAGTCTTTGTTTAAGAAATTTGGATTTAATTGCCGAAGTTATCGAGCTTCAAAGTGTGAAAAATTAAAAAAACTGTATGTTGGAGCTCATAAAGTACTATTTTTCGTGGAAACTCAAGATGATACAGTCATGATGTGTTACGTCATGTTAAAGATCTCGTAGAGATGGTTCATTTGAGTCTTTGTTTAAGAAATTTGGATTTAATTGCCGAAGTTATCGAGTTTCAAAGTGTGAAAAATCACAACAACTGAATGTTTGAGCTCATAAAGTACTATTTTTCTTGGAAACTCAAGATGATACAATCATGATGTGTTACGTCATGTTAAAGATCTCGTCGAGATGGTTCATTTGTGTCTTTGTTTAAGAAATTTGGAATTTAATTGCCGAAGTTATCGAGCTTCAAATTGTGAATATTCACAAAAACTGAATGTTTGAGCTCATAAAGTACTATTTTTCTTGGAAACTCAAGATGATTCTATCATGATGTGTTACGTAATGTTAAAGATCTCGTCGAGATGGTTCATTTGAGTCTCCGTTTAAGAAATTTGGTCCTCATTGACCGAAGTTATCGAGCTTCAAAATGTGAAAAATCACAACAACTGAATGTTTGAGCTCATAAAGTACTATTTTTCGTGGAAACTCAAGATGATACAATCATGATGTACTATGTCATGTTAAAGGTCTCGTCGAGATGGTTCATTTGAGTCTCCGTTTAAGAAATTTGGTCCTCATTGACCGAAGTTATCGAGCTTCAAAATGTGAAAAATCACAAAAACTGTATGTTTGAGCTCATAAAGTACTATTTTTCGTGGAAACTCAAGATGATACAATCATGATGTGTTACGTCATGTTAAAGATCTCGTCGAGATGGTTCATTTGTGTCTTTGTTTAAGAAATTTGGAATTTAATTGCCGAAGTTATCGAGCTTCAAAGTGTGAAAAATCACAAAAACTGTATGTTTGAGCTCATAAAGTACTATTTTTCGTGGAAACTCAAGATGATACAATCATGATGTGTTACGTCATGTTAAAGATCTCGTCGAGATGGTTCATTTGTGTCTTTGTTTAAGAAATTTGGATTTAATTGCCGAAGTTATCGAGCTTCAAAGTGTGAATATTCACAAAAACTGAATGTTTGAGCTCATAAAGTACTATTTTTCTTGGAATCTCAAGATGATTCAATCATGATGTGTTACGTAATGTTAAAGATCTCGTCGAGATGGTTCATTTGAGTCTCCGTTTAAGAAATTTGTTCCTCATTGACCGAAGTTATCGAGCTTCAAAATGTGAAAAATCACAAAAACTGTATGTTTGAGCTCATAAAGTACTATTTTTCTTGGCAACTCAAGATGATTCAATCATGATGTGTTACGTAATGTTAAAGATCTCGTAGAGATGGTTCATTTGAGTCTTTGTTTAAGAAATTTGGAATTTAATTGCCGAAGTTATCGAGCTTCAAATTGTGAATATTCACAAAAACTGAATGTTTGAGCTCATAAAGTACTATTTTTCTTGGAATCTCAAGATGATTCAATCATGATGTGTTACGTCATGTTAAAGATCTCGTCGAGATGGTTCATTTGAGTTTTTGTTTAAGAAATTTGGAATTTAATTGCCGAAGTTATCGAACTTCAAAGTGTGAAAAATCACAACAACTGAATGTTTGAGCTCATAAAGTACTATTTTTCGTGGAAACTCAAGATGATACAATCATGATGTGCTATGTCATGTTAAAGGTCTCGTCGAGATGGTTCATTTGAGTCTCCGTTTAAGAAATTTGGTCCTCATTGACCGAAGTTATCGAGCTTCAAAATGTGAAAAATCACAACAACTGAATGTTTGAGCTCATAAAGTACTATTTTTCTTGGAAACTCAAGATGATACAATCATGATGTGTTACGTCATGTTAAAGATCTCGTAGAGATGGTTGATTTGAGTCTTTGTTTAAGAAATTTGGAATTTAATTGCCGAAGTTATCGAGCTTCAAAGTGTGAATATTCACAAAAACTGAATGTTTGAGCTCATAAAGTACTATTTTTCTTGGAAACTCAAGATGATACAATCATGATGTGTTACGTCATGTTAAAGGTCTCGTCGAGATGGTTCATTTGAGTCTTTGTTTAAGAAATTTGGAATTTAATTGCCGAAGTTATCGAGCTTCAAAGTGTGAAAAATCACAAAAACTGTATGTTTGAGCTCATAAAGTACTATTTTTCGTGGAAACTCAAGATGATACAATCATGATGTGTTACGTCATGTTAAAGATCTCGTCGAGATGGTTCATTTGTGTCTTTGTTTAAGAAATTTGGATTTAATTGCCGAAGTTATCGAGCTTCAAAGTCTGAATATTCACAAAAACTGAATGTTTGAGCTCATAAAGTACTATTTTTCTTGCAATCTCAAGATGATTCAATCATGATGTGTTACGTAATGTTAAAGATCTCGTCGAGATGGTTCATTTGAGTCTTTGTTTAAAAAATTTGGTCTTCATTGACCGAAGTTATCGAGCTTCAAAGTGTGAAAAATCACAAAAACTGTATGTTTGAGCTCATAAAGTACTATTTTTCGTGGAAACTCAAGATGATACAATCATGATGTGTTACGTCATGTTAAAGATCTCGTCGAGATGGTTCATTTGTGTCTTTGTTTAAGAAATTTGGAATTTAATTGCCGAAGTTATCGAGCTTCAAAGTGTGAAAAATCACAAAAACTGTATGTTTGAGCTCATAAAGTACTATTTTTCGTGGAAACTCAAGATGATACAATCATGATGTGTTACGTCATGTTAAAGATCTCGTCGAGATGGTTCATTTGTGTCTTTGTTTAAGAAATTTGGATTTAATTGCCGATGTTATCGAGCTTCAAAGTGTGAATATTCACAAAAACTGAATGTTTGAGCTCATATAGTACTATTTTTCGTGGAAACTCAAGATGATACAGTCATGATGTGTTACGTCATGCTAAAGATCTCGTAGAGATGGTTCATTTGAGTCTTTGTTTAAGAAATTTGGATTTAATTGCCGAAGTTATCGAGCTTCAAATTGTGAATATTCACAAAAACTGAATGTTTGAGCTCATAAAGTACTATTTTTCTTGGAATCTCAAGATGATTCAATCATGATGTGTTACGTAATGTTAAAGATCTCGTCGAGATGGTTCATTTGAGTCTTTGTTTAAGAAATTTGGAATTTAATTGCCGAAGTTATCGAGCTTCAAAGTGTGAATAATCACAAAAACTGTATGTTTGAGCTCATAAAGTACTATTTTTCGTGGAAACTCAAGATGATACAGTCATGATGTGTTACGTCATGCTAAAGATCTCGTAGAGATGGTTCATTTGAGTCTTTGTTTAAGAAATTTGGATTTAATTGCCGAAGTTATCGAGCTTCAAATTGTGAATATTCACAAAAACTGAATGTTTGAGCTCATAAAGTACTATTTTTCTTGGAATCTCAAGATGATTCAATCATGATGTGTTACGTAATGTTAAAGATCTCGTCGAGATGGTTCATTTGAGTCTTTGTTTAAGAAATTTGGCATTTAATTGCCGAAGTTATCGAGCTTCAAAGTGTGAAAAATCACAAAAACTGTATGTTTGAGCTCATAAAGTACTATTTTTCGTGGAAACTCAAGATGATACAATCATGATGTGTTACGTCATGTTAAAGATCTCGTCGAGATGGTTCATTTGTGTCTTTGTTTAAGAAATTTGGATTTAATTGCCGAAGTTATCGAGCTTCAAAGTGTGAATATTCACAAAAACTGAATGTTTGAGCTCATAAAGTACTATTTTTCTTGGAATCTCAAGATGATTCAATCATGATGTGTTACGTAATGTTAAAGATCTCGTCGAGATGGTTCATTTGAGTCTCCGTTTAAGAAATTTGGTCCTCATTGACCGAAGTTATCGAGCTTCAAAATGTGAAAAATCACAAAAACTGTATGTTTGAGCTCATAAAGTACTATTTTTCTTGGCAACTCAAGATGATTCAATCATGATGTGTTACGTAATGTTAAAGATCTCGTAGAGATGGTTCATTTGAGTCTTTGTTTAAGAAATTTGGAATTTAATTGCCGAAGTTATCGAGCTTCAAAGTGTGAATAATCACAAAAACTGTATGTTGGAGCTCATAAAGTACTATTTTTCTTGGAAACTCAAGATGATACAGTCATGATGTGTTACGTCATGTTAAAGATCTCGTAGAGATGGTTCATTTGAGTCTTTGTTTAAGAAATTTGGAATTTAATTGCCGAAGTTATCGAGCTTCAAAGTGTGAAAAATCACAAAAACTGTATGTTTGAGCTCATAAAGTACTATTTTTCTTGGCAACTCAAGATGATTCAATCATGATGTGTTACGTAATGTTAAAGATCTCGTAGAGATGGTTCATTTGAGTCTTTGTTTAAGAAATTTGGAATTTAATTGCCGAAGTTATCGAGCTTCAAATTGTGAATATTCACAAAAACTGAATGTTTGAGCTCATAAAGTACTATTTTTCTTGGAATCTCAAGATGATTCAATCATGATGTGTTACGTCATGTTAAAGATCTCGTCGAGATGGTTCATTTGAGTTTTTGTTTAAGAAATTTGGAATTTAATTGCCGAAGTTATCGAACTTCAAAGTGTGAAAAATCACAACAACTGAATGTTTGAGCTCATAAAGTACTATTTTTCGTGGAAACTCAAGATGATACAATCATGATGTGCTATGTCATGTTAAAGGTCTCGTCGAGATGGTTCATTTGAGTCTCCGTTTAAGAAATTTGGTCCTCATTGACCGAAGTTATCGAGCTTCAAAATGTGAAAAATCACAACAACTGAATGTTTGAGCTCATAAAGTACTATTTTTCTTGGAAACTCAAGATGATACAATCATGATGTGTTACGTCATGTTAAAGATCTCGTAGAGATGGTTGATTTGAGTCTTTGTTTAAGAAATTTGGAATTTAATTGCCGAAGTTATCGAGCTTCAAAGTGTGAATATTCACAAAAACTGAATGTTTGAGCTCATAAAGTACTATTTTTCTTGGAAACTCAAGATGATACAATCATGATGTGTTACGTCATGTTAAAGGTCTCGTCGAGATGGTTCATTTGAGTCTTTGTTTAAGAAATTTGGAATTTAATTGCCGAAGTTATCGAGCTTCAAAGTGTGAAAAATCACAAAAACTGTATGTTTGAGCTCATAAAGTACTATTTTTCGTGGAAACTCAAGATGATACAATCATGATGTGTTACGTCATGTTAAAGATCTCGTCGAGATGGTTCATTTGTGTCTTTGTTTAAGAAATTTGGATTTAATTGCCGAAGTTATCGAGCTTCAAAGTCTGAATATTCACAAAAACTGAATGTTTGAGCTCATAAAGTACTATTTTTCTTGCAATCTCAAGATGATTCAATCATGATGTGTTACGTAATGTTAAAGATCTCGTCGAGATGGTTCATTTGAGTCTTTGTTTAAGAAATTTGGAATTTAATTGCCGAAGTTATCGAGCTTCAAAGTGTGAAAAATCACAAAAACTGTATGTTTGAGCTCATAAAGTACTATTTTTCGTGGAAACTCAAGATGATACAATCATGATGTGTTACGTCATGTTAAAGATCTCGTCGAGATGGTTCATTTGTGTCTTTGTTTAAGAAATTTGGATTTAATTGCCGATGTTATCGAGCTTCAAAGTGTGAATATTCACAAAAACTGAATGTTTGAGCTCATATAGTACTATTTTTCGTGGAAACTCAAGATGATACAGTCATGATGTGTTACGTCATGCTAAAGATCTCGTAGAGATGGTTCATTTGAGTCTTTGTTTAAGAAATTTGGATTTAATTGCCGAAGTTATCGAGCTTCAAATTGTGAATATTCACAAAAACTGAATGTTTGAGCTCATAAAGTACTATTTTTCTTGGAATCTCAAGATGATTCAATCATGATGTGTTACGTAATGTTAAAGATCTCGTCGAGATGGTTCATTTGAGTCTTTGTTTAAGAAATTTGGAATTTAATTGCCGAAGTTATCGAGCTTCAAAGTGTGAATAATCACAAAAACTGTATGTTTGAGCTCATAAAGTACTATTTTTCGTGGAAACTCAAGATGATACAGTCATGATGTGTTACGTCATGCTAAAGATCTCGTAGAGATGGTTCATTTGAGTCTTTGTTTAAGAAATTTGGATTTAATTGCCGAAGTTATCGAGCTTCAAATTGTGAATATTCACAAAAACTGAATGTTTGAGCTCATAAAGTACTATTTTTCTTGGAATCTCAAGATGATTCAATCATGATGTGTTACGTAATGTTAAAGATCTCGTCGAGATGGTTCATTTGAGTCTTTGTTTAAGAAATTTGGCATTTAATTGCCGAAGTTATCGAGCTTCAAAGTGTGAAAAATTACAAAAACTGTATGTTGGAGCTCATAAAGTACTATTTTTCGTGGAAACTCAAGATGATACAGTCATGATGTGTTACGTCATGCTAAAGATCTCGTAGAGATGGTTCATTTGAGTCTTTGTTTAAGAAATTTGGATTTAATTGCCGAAGTTATCGAGCTTCAAAGTGTGAAAAATTACAAAAACTGTATGTTGGAGCTCATAAAGTACTATTTTTCGTGGAAACTCAAGATGATACAGTCATGATGTGTTACGTCATGTTAAAGATCTCGTAGAGATGGTTCATTTGAGTCTTTGTTTAAGAAATTTGGCATTTAATTGCCGAAGTTATCGAGCTTCAAAGTGTGAAAAATCACAAAAACTGTATGTTTGAGCTCATAAAGTACTATTTTTCGTGGAAACTCAAGATGATACAGTCATGATGTGTTACGTCATGTTAAAGATCTCGTAGAGATGGTTCATTTGAGTCTTTGTTTAAGAAATTTGGCATTTAATTGCCGAAATTATCGAGCTTCAAAGTGTGAAAAATCACAAAAACTGTATGTTTGAGCTCATAAAGTACTATTTTTCGTGGAAACTCAAGATGATACAGTCATGATGTGTTACGTCATGTTAAAGATCTCGTAGAGATGGTTCATTTGAGTCTTTGTTTAAGAAATTTGGATTTAAATGCCGAAGTTATCGAGCTTCAAAGTGTGAAAAATCACAAAAACTGTATGTTTGAGCTCATAAAGTACTATTTTTCGTGGAAACTCAAGATGATACAATCATGATGTGTTACGTCATGTTAAAGATCTCGTCGAGATGGTTCATTTGTGTCTTTGTTTAAGAAATTTGGATTTAATTGCCGAAGTTATCGAGCTTCAAAGTGTGAATATTCACAAAAACTGAATGTTTGAGCTCATAAAGTACTATTTTTCTTGGAATCTCAAGATGATTCAATCATGATGTGTTACGTAATGTTAAAGATCTCGTCGAGATGGTTCATTTGAGTCTCCGTTTAAGAAATTTGGTCCTCATTGACCGAAGTTATCGAGCTTCAAAATGTGAAAAATCACAAAAACTGTATGTTTGAGCTCATAAAGTACTATTTTTCTTGGCAACTCAAGATGATTCAATCATGATGTGTTACGTAATGTTAAAGATCTCGTAGAGATGGTTCATTTGAGTCTTTGTTTAAGAAATTTGGAATTTAATTGCCGAAGTTATCGAGCTTCAAAGTGTGAATAATCACAAAAACTGTATGTTGGAGCTCATAAAGTACTATTTTTCTTGGAAACTCAAGATGATACAGTCATGATGTGTTACGTCATGTTAAAGATCTCGTAGAGATGGTTCATTTGAGTCTTTGTTTAAGAAATTTGGAATTTAATTGCCGAAGTTATCGAGCTTCAAAGTGTGAAAAATCACAAAAACTGTATGTTTGAGCTCATAAAGTACTATTTTTCTTGGCAACTCAAGATGATTCAATCATGATGTGTTACGTAATGTTAAAGATCTCGTCGAGATGGTTCATTTGAGTCTTTGTTTAAGAAATTTGGAATTTAATTGCCGAAGTTATCGAGCTTCAAATTGTGAATATTCACAAAAACTGAATGTTTGAACTCATAAAGTACTATTTTTCTTGGAAACTCAAGATGATTCTATCATGATGTGTTACGTAATGTTAAAGATCTCGTCGAGATGGTTCATTTGAGTCTCCGTTTAAGAAATTTGGTCCTCATTGACCGAAGTTATCGAGCTTCAAAATGTGAAAAATCACAACAACTGAATGTTTGAGCTCATAAAGTACTATTTTTCGTGGAAACTCAAGATGATACAATCATGATGTGCTATGTCATGTTAAAGGTCTCGTCGAGATGGTTCATTTGAGTCTCCGTTTAAGAAATTTGGTCCTCATTGACCGAAGTTATCGAGCTTCAAAATGTGAAAAATCACAACAACTGAATGTTTGAGCTCATAAAGTACTATTTTTCTTGGAAACTCAAGATGATACAATCATGATGTGTTACGTCATGTTAAAGATCTCGTAGAGATGGTTGATTTGAGTCTTTGTTTAAGAAATTTGGAATTTAATTGCCGAAGTTATCGAGCTTCAAAGTGTGAATAATCACAAAAACTGTATGTTTGAGCTCATAAAGTACTATTTTTCTTGTAAACTCAAGATGATACAATCATGATGTGTTACGTCATGTTAAAGATCTCGTAGAGATGGTTCATTTGTGTCTTTGTTTAAGAAATTTGGATTTAATTGCCGAAGTTATCGAGTTTCAAAGTGTGAAAAATCACAACAACTGAATGTTTGAGCTCATAAAGTACTATTTTTCTTGGAAACTCAAGATGATACAATCATGATGTGTTACGTCATGTTAAAGGTCTCGTCGAGATGGTTCATTTGAGTCTTTGTTTAAGAAATTTGGAATTTAATTGCCGAAGTTATCGAGCTTCAAAGTGTGAAAAATCACAAAAACTGTATGTTTGAGCTCATAAAGTACTATTTTTCGTGGAAACTCAAGATGATACAATCATGATGTGTTACGTCATGTTAAAGATCTCGTCGAGATGGTTCATTTGTGTCTTTGTTTAAGAAATTTGGAATTTAATTGCCGAAGTTATCGAGCTTCAAAGTGTGAAAAATCACAAAAACTGTATGTTTGAGCTCATAAAGTACTATTTTTCGTGGAAACTCAAGATGATACAATCATGATGTGTTACGTCATGTTAAAGATCTCGTCGAGATGGTTCATTTGTGTCTTTGTTTAAGAAATTTGGATTTAATTGCCGATGTTATCGAGCTTCAAAGTGTGAATATTCACAAAAACTGAATGTTTGAGCTCATATAGTACTATTTTTCGTGGAAACTCAAGATGATACAGTCATGATGTGTTACGTCATGCTAAAGATCTCGTAGAGATGGTTCATTTGAGTCTTTGTTTAAGAAATTTGGAATTTAATTGCCGAAGTTATCGAGCTTCAAAGTGTGAATAATCACAAAAACTGTATGTTTGAGCTCATAAAGTACTATTTTTCGTGGAAACTCAAGATGATACAGTCATGATGTGTTACGTCATGCTAAAGATCTCGTAGAGATGGTTCATTTGAGTCTTTGTTTAAGAAATTTGGATTTAATTGCCGAAGTTATCGAGCTTCAAATTGTGAATATTCACAAAAACTGAATGTTTGAGCTCATAAAGTACTATTTTTCTTGGAAACTCAAGATGATACAATCATGATGTGTTACGTCATGTTAAAGATCTCGTCGAGATGGTTCATTTGAGTCTTTGTTTAAGAAATGTGGTCCTCATTGAACGAAGTTATCGAGCTTCAAAATGTGAAAAGTTACAAATATTATATGTTTGAGCTCATAAAGTACTATTTTTCGTGGAAACTCAAGATGATACAATCATGATGTGTTACGTCATGTTAGAGATCTCGTCGAGATGGTTCATTTGAGTCTTTGTTTAAGAAATTTGGATTTAAGTGCCGAAGTTATCGAGCTTCAAAGTGTGGATATTCACAAAAACTGTATGTTTGAGCTCATAAAGTACTATTTTTCTTGGAAACTCAAAAGATGATACAATCATGATGTGTTACGTCATGTTAAAGATCTCGTCGAGATGGTTCATTTGAGTTTTTGTTTAAGAAATTTGGAATTTAATTGCCGAAGTTATCGAGCTTCAAAGTGTGGAAAATCACAAAAACTGTATGTTTGAGCTCATAAAGTACTATTTTTCGTGGAAACTCAAGATGATACAGTCATGATGTGTTACGTCATGCTAAAGATCTCGTAGAGATGGTTCATTTGAGTCTTTGTTTAAGAAATTTGGATTTAATTGCCGAAGTTATCGAGCTTCAAATTGTGAATATTCACAAAAACTGAATGTTTGAGCTCATAAAGTACTATTTTTCTTGGAAACTCAAGATGATACAATCATGATGTGTTACGTCATGTTAAAGATCTCGTCGAGATGGTTCATTTGAGTCTTTGTTTAAGAAATGTGGTCCTCATTGAACGAAGTTATCGAGCTTCAAAATGTGAAAAGTTACAAATATTATATGTTTGAGCTCATAAAGTACTATTTTTCGTGGAAACTCAAGATGATACAATCATGATGTGTTACGTCATGTTAGAGATCTCGTCGAGATGGTTCATTTGAGTCTTTGTTTAAGAAATTTGGATTTAAGTGCCGAAGTTATCGAGCTTCAAAGTGTGGATATTCACAAAAACTGTATGTTTGAGCTCATAAAGTACTATTTTTCTTGGAAACTCAAAAGATGATACAATCATGATGTGTTACGTCATGTTAAAGATCTCGTCGAGATGGTTCATTTGAGTTTTTGTTTAAGAAATTTGGAATTTAATTGCCGAAGTTATCGAGCTTCAAAGTGTGGAAAATCACAAAAACTGTATGTTTGAGCTCATAAAGTACTATTTTTCGTGGAAACTCAAGATGATACAGTCACGATGTGTTACGTCATGTTAAAGATCTCGTAGAGATGGTTCATTTGAGTCTTTGTTTAAGAAATTTGGAATTTAATTGCCGAAGTTATCGAGCTTCAAAGTGTGAAAAATCACAAAAACTGTATGTTTGAGCTCATAAAGTACTATTTTTCTTGGAAACTCAAGTTGATACAATCATGATGTGTTACGTCATGTTAAAGATCTCGTCGAGATGGTTCATTTGAGTCTTTGTTTAAGAAATTTGGCATTTAATTGCCGAAGTTATCGAGCTTCAAAGTGTGAAAAATCACAAAAACTGTATGTTTGAGCTCATAAAGTACTATTTTTCGTGGAAACTCAAGATGATACAGTCATGATGTGTTACGTCATGTTAAAGATCTCGTAGAGATGGTTCATTTGAGTCTTTGTTTAAGAAATTTGGATTTAAATGCCGAAGTTATCGAGTTTCAAAGTGTGAAAAATCACAAAAACTGTATGTTTGAGCTCATAAAGTACTATTTTTCTTGGAAACTCAAGATGATACAATCATGATGTGTTACGTCATGTTAAAGGTCTCGTCGAGATGGTTCATTTGAGTCTTTGTTTAAGAAATTTGGAATTTAATTGCCGAAGTTATCGAGCTTCAAAGTGTGAAAAATCACAAAAACTGTATGTTTGAGCTCATAAAGTACTATTTTTCGTGGAAACTCAAGATGATACAATCATGATGTGTTACGTCATGTTAAAGATCTCGTCGAGATGGTTCATTTGTGTCTTTGTTTAAGAAATTTGGATTTAATTGCCGAAGTTATCGAGCTTCAAAGTGTGAATATTCACAAAAACTGAATGTTTGAGCTCATAAAGTACTATTTTTCTTGGAATCTCAAGATGATTCAATCATGATGTGTTACGTAATGTTAAAGATCTCGTCGAGATGGTTCATTTGAGTCTTTGTTTAAGAAATTTGGAATTTAATTGCCGAAGTTATCGAGCTTCAAATTGTGAATATTCACAAAAACTGAATGTTTGAGCTCATAAAGTACTATTTTTCTTGGAAACTCAAGATGATTCTATCATGATGTGTTACGTAATGTTAAAGATCTCGTCGAGATGGTTCATTTGAGTCTCCGTTTAAGAAATTTGGTCCTCATTGACCGAAGTTATCGAGCTTCAAAATGTGAAAAATCACAACAACTGAATGTTTGAGCTCATAAAGTACTATTTTTCTTGGAAACTCAAGATGATACAATCATGATGTGTTACGTCATGTTAAAGATCTCGTAGAGATGGTTGATTTGAGTCTTTGTTTAAGAAATTTGGAATTTAATTGCCGAAGTTATCGAGCTTCAAAGTGTGAATAATCACAAAAACTGTATGTTTGAGCTCATAAAGTACTATTTTTCTTGGAAACTCAAGATGATACAATCATGATGTGTTACGTCATGTTAAAGATCTCGTAGAGATGGTTCATTTGTGTCTTTGTTTAAGAAATTTGGATTTAATTGCCGAAGTTATCGAGTTTCAAAGTGTGAAAAATCACAACAACTGAATGTTTGAGCTCATAAAGTACTATTTTTCTTGGAAACTCAAGATGATACAATCATGATGTGTTACGTCATGTTAAAGGTCTCGTCGAGATGGTTCATTTGAGTCTTTGTTTAAGAAATTTGGAATTTAATTGCCGAAGTTATCGAGCTTCAAAGTGTGAAAAATCACAAAAACTGTATGTTTGAGCTCATAAAGTACTATTTTTCGTGGAAACTCAAGATGATACAATCATGATGTGTTACGTCATGTTAAAGATCTCGTCGAGATGGTTCATTTGTGTCTTTGTTTAAGAAATTTGGAATTTAATTGCCGAAGTTATCGAGCTTCAAAGTGTGAAAAATCACAAAAACTGTATGTTTGAGCTCATAAAGTACTATTTTTCGTGGAAACTCAAGATGATACAATCATGATGTGTTACGTCATGTTAAAGATCTCGTCGAGATGGTTCATTTGTGTCTTTGTTTAAGAAATTTGGATTTAATTGCCGATGTTATCGAGCTTCAAAGTGTGAATATTCACAAAAACTGAATGTTTGAGCTCATATAGTACTATTTTTCGTGGAAACTCAAGATGATACAGTCATGATGTGTTACGTCATGCTAAAGATCTCGTAGAGATGGTTCATTTGAGTCTTTGTTTAAGAAATTTGGAATTTAATTGCCGAAGTTATCGAGCTTCAAAGTGTGAATAATCACAAAAACTGTATGTTTGAGCTCATAAAGTACTATTTTTCGTGGAAACTCAAGATGATACAGTCATGATGTGTTACGTCATGCTAAAGATCTCGTAGAGATGGTTCATTTGAGTCTTTGTTTAAGAAATTTGGATTTAATTGCCGAAGTTATCGAGCTTCAAATTGTGAATATTCACAAAAACTGAATGTTTGAGCTCATAAAGTACTATTTTTCTTGGAAACTCAAAATGATACAATCATGATGTGTTACGTCATGTTAAAGATCTCGTCGAGATGGTTCATTTGAGTCTTTGTTTAAAAAATTTGGTCTTCATTGACCGAAGTTATCGAGCTTCAAAGTGTGAAAAATCACAAAAACTGTATGTTTGAGCTCATAAAGTACTATTTTTCGTGGAAACTCAAAATGATACAGTCATGATGTGTTACGTCATGTTAAAGATCTCGTCGAGATGGTTCATTTGAGTCTTTGTTTAAGAAATGTGGTCCTCATTGAACGAAGTTATCGAGCTTCAAAATGTGAAAAGTTACAAATATTATATGTTTGAGCTCATAAAGTACTATTTTTCGTGGAAACTCAAGATGATACAATCATGATGTGTTACGTCATGTTAGAGATCTCGTCGAGATGGTTCATTTGAGTCTTTGTTTAAGAAATTTGGATTTAAGTGCCGAAGTTATCGAGCTTCAAAGTGTGGATATTCACAAAAACTGTATGTTTGAGCTCATAAAGTACTATTTTTCTTGGAAACTCAAAAGATGATACAATCATGATGTGTTACGTCATGTTAAAGATCTCGTCGAGATGGTTCATTTGAGTTTTTGTTTAAGAAATTTGGAATTTAATTGCCGAAGTTATCGAGCTTCAAAGTGTGGAAAATCACAAAAACTGTATGTTTGAGCTCATAAAGTACTATTTTTCGTGGAAACTCAAGATGATACAGTCACGATGTGTTACGTCATGTTAAAGATCTCGTAGAGATGGTTCATTTGAGTCTTTGTTTAAGAAATTTGGAATTTAATTGCCGAAGTTATCGAGCTTCAAAGTGTGAAAAATCACAAAAACTGTATGTTTGAGCTCATAAAGTACTATTTTTCTTGGAAACTCAAGTTGATACAATCATGATGTGTTACGTCATGTTAAAGATCTCGTCGAGATGGTTCATTTGAGTCTTTGTTTAAGAAATTTGGATTTAGTTGCCGAAGTTATCGAGCTTCAAAGTGTGAATATTCACAAAAACTGTATGTTTGAGCTCATAAAGTACTATTTTTCGTGGAAACTCAAGATGATACAGTCACGATGTGTTACGTCATGTTAAAGATCTCGTAGAGATGGTTCATTTGAGTCTTTGTTTAAAAAATTTGGTCTTCATTGACCGAAGTTATCGAGCTTCAAAGTGTGAAAAATCACAAAAACTGTATGTTGGAGCTCATAAAGTACTATTTTTCGTGGAAACTCAAGATGATACAGTCATGATGTGTTACGTCATGTTAAAGATCTCGTAGAGATGGTTCATTTGAGTCTTTGTTTAAGAAATTTGGCATTTAATTGCCGAAGTTATCGAGCTTCAAAGTGTGAAAAATCACAAAAACTGTATGTTTGAGCTCATAAAGTACTATTTTTCGTGGAAACTCAAGATGATACAATCATGATGTGTTACGTCATGTTAAAGATCTCGTCGAGATGGTTCATTTGTGTCTTTGTTTAAGAAATTTGGATTTAATTGCCGAAGTTATCGAGCTTCAAAGTGTGAATATTCACAAAAACTGAATGTTTGAGCTCATAAAGTACTATTTTTCTTGGAATCTCAAGATGATTCAATCATGATGTGTTACGTAATGTTAAAGATCTCGTCGAGATGGTTCATTTGAGTCTTTGTTTAAGAAATTTGGATTTAGTTGCCGAAGTTATCGAGCTTCAAAGTGTGAATATTCACAAAAACTGTATGTTTGAGCTCATAAAGTACTATTTTTCGTGGAAACTCAAGATGATACAGTCACGATGTGTTACGTCATGTTAAAGATCTCGTAGAGATGGTTCATTTGAGTCTTTGTTTAAAAAATTTGGTCTTCATTGACCGAAGTTATCGAGCTTCAAAGTGTGAAAAATCACAAAAACTGTATGTTGGAGCTCATAAAGTACTATTTTTCGTGGAAACTCAAGATGATACAGTCATGATGTGTTACGTCATGTTAAAGATCTCGTAGAGATGGTTCATTTGAGTCTTTGTTTAAGAAATTTGGCATTTAATTGCCGAAGTTATCGAGCTTCAAAGTGTGAAAAATCACAAAAACTGTATGTTTGAGCTCATAAAGTACTATTTTTCGTGGAAACTCAAGATGATACAATCATGATGTGTTACGTCATGTTAAAGATCTCGTAGAGATGGTTCATTTGAGTCTTTGTTTAAGAAATTTGGAATTTAATTGCCGAAGTTATCGAGCTTCAAAGTGTGAAAAATCACAAAAACTGTATGTTTGAGCTCATAAAGTACTATTTTTCTTGGAAACTCAAGTTGATACAATCATGATGTGTTACGTCATGTTAAAGATCTCGTCGAGATGGTTCATTTGAGTCTTTGTTTAAGAAATTTGGATTTAGTTGCCGAAGTTATCGAGCTTCAAAGTGTGAATATTCACAAAAACTGTATGTTTGAGCTCATAAAGTACTATTTTTCGTGGAAACTCAAGATGATACAGTCACGATGTGTTACGTCATGTTAAAGATCTCGTAGAGATGGTTCATTTGAGTCTTTGTTTAAAAAATTTGGTCTTCATTGACCGAAGTTATCGAGCTTCAAAGTGTGAAAAATCACAAAAACTGTATGTTGGAGCTCATAAAGTACTATTTTTCGTGGAAACTCAAGATGATACAGTCATGATGTGTTACGTCATGTTAAAGATCTCGTAGAGATGGTTCATTTGAGTCTTTGTTTAAGAAATTTGGCATTTAATTGCCGAAGTTATCGAGCTTCAAAGTGTGAAAAATCACAAAAACTGAATGTTTGAGCTCATAAAGTACTATTTTTCGTGGAAACTCAAGATGATACAATCATGATGTGTTACGTCATGTTAAAGATCTCGTCGAGATGGTTCATTTGTGTCTTTGTTTAAGAAATTTGGATTTAATTGCCGAAGTTATCGAGCTTCAAAGTGTGAATATTCACAAAAACTGAATGTTTGAGCTCATAAAGTACTATTTTTCTTGGAATCTCAAGATGATTCAATCATGATGTGTTACGTAATGTTAAAGATCTCGTCGAGATGGTTCATTTGAGTCTTTGTTTAAAAAATTTGGTCTTCATTGACCGAAGTTATCGAGCTTCAAAGTGTGAAAAATCACAAAAACTGTATGTTTGAGCTCATAAAGTACTATTTTTCTTGGAAACTCAAGTTGATACAATCATGATGTGTTACGTCATGTTAAAGATCTCGTAGAGATGGTTCATTTGAGTCTTTGTTTAAGAAATTTGGAATTTAATTGCCGAAGTTATCGAGCTTCAAAATGTGAATATTCACAAAAACTGAATGTTTGAGCTCATAAAGTACTATTTTTGGTGGAAACTCAAGATGATACAATCATGATGTGCTATGTCATGTTAAAGATCTCGTCGAGATGGTTCATTTGAGTCTCCGTTTAAGAAATTTGGTCCTCATTGACCGAAGTTATCGAGCTTCAAAATGTGAAAAATCACAACAACTGAATGTTTGAGCTCATAAAGTACTATTTTTCGTGGAAACTCAAGATGATACAATCATGATGTGCTATGTCATGTTAAAGATCTCGTCGAGATGGTTCATTTGAGTCTCCGTTTAAGAAATTTGGTCCTCATTGACCGAAGTTATCGAGCTTCAAAATGTGAAAAATCACAACAACTGAATGTTTGAGCTCATAAAGTACTATTTTTCTTGGAAACTCAAGATGATACAATCATGATGTGTTACGTCATGTTAAAGGTCTCGTCGAGATGGTTCATTTGAGTCTTTGTTTAAGAAATTTGGAATTTAATTGCCGAAGTTATCGAGCTTCAAAGTGTGAATATTCACAAAAACTGAATGTTTGAGCTCATAAAGTACTATTTTTCTTGGAATCTCAAGATGATTCAATCATGATGTGTTACGTAATGTTAAAGATCTCGTCGAGATGGTTCATTTGAGTCTTTGTTTAAGAAATTTGGATTTAATTGCCGAAGTTATCGAGCTTCAAAGTGTGAAAAATTACAAAAACTGTATGTTGGAGCTCATAAAGTACTATTTTTCGTGGAAACTCAAGATGATACAGTCATGATGTGTTACGTCATGTTAAAGATCTCGTAGAGATGGTTCATTTGAGTCTTTGTTTAAGAAATTTGGCATTTAATTGCCGAAGTTATCGAGCTTCAAAGTGTGAAAAATCACAAAAACTGTATGTTTGAGCTCATAAAGTACTATTTTTCGTGGAAACTCAAGATGATACAATCATGATGTGTTACGTCATGTTAAAGATCTCGTCGAGATGGTTCATTTGTGTCTTTGTTTAAGAAATTTGGATTTAATTGCCGAAGTTATCGAGCTTCAAAG
The DNA here is from genome assembly GCF_040115645.1 of Euwallacea fornicatus. NCBI lineage: Eukaryota > Metazoa > Arthropoda > Insecta > Coleoptera > Curculionidae > Euwallacea > Euwallacea fornicatus. The sequence goes on along the minus strand of NW_027096049.1, from coordinate 403,372 downwards.
TGTGAATATTCACAAAAACTGAATGTTTGAGCTCATAAAGTACTATTTTTCTTGGAATCTCAAGATGATTCAATCATGATGTGTTACGTAATGTTAAAGATCTCGTCGAGATGGTTCATTTGAGTCTTTGTTTAAAAAATTTGGTCTTCATTGACCGAAGTTATCGAGCTTCAAAGTGTGAAAAATCACAAAAACTGTATGTTTGAGCTCATAAAGTACTATTTTTCTTGGAAACTCAAGTTGATACAATCATGATGTGTTACGTCATGTTAAAGATCTCGTAGAGATGGTTCATTTGAGTCTTTGTTTAAAAAATTTGGTCTTCATTGACCGAAGTTATCGAGCTTCAAAGTGTGAAAAATCACAAAAACTGTATGTTGGAGCTCATAAAGTACTATTTTTCGTGGAAACTCAAGATGATACAGTCATGATGTGTTACGTCATGTTAAAGATCTCGTAGAGATGGTTCATTTGAGTCTTTGTTTAAGAAATTTGGAATTTAATTGCCGAAGTTATCGAGCTTCAAAATGTGAATATTCACAAAAACTGAATGTTTGAGCTCATAAAGTACTATTTTTGGTGGAAACTCAAGATGATACAATCATGATGTGCTATGTCATGTTAAAGATCTCGTCGAGATGGTTCATTTGAGTCTCCGTTTAAGAAATTTGGTCCTCATTGACCGAAGTTATCGAGCTTCAAAATGTGAAAAATCACAACAACTGAATGTTTGAGCTCATAAAGTACTATTTTTCGTGGAAACTCAAGATGATACAATCATGATGTGCTATGTCATGTTAAAGATCTCGTCGAGATGGTTCATTTGAGTCTCCGTTTAAGAAATTTGGTCCTCATTGACCGAAGTTATCGAGCTTCAAAATGTGAAAAATCACAACAACTGAATGTTTGAGCTCATAAAGTACTATTTTTCTTGGAAACTCAAGATGATACAATCATGATGTGTTACGTCATGTTAAAGGTCTCGTCGAGATGGTTCATTTGAGTCTTTGTTTAAGAAATTTGGAATTTAATTGCCGAAGTTATCGAGCTTCAAAGTGTGAATATTCACAAAAACTGAATGTTTGAGCTCATAAAGTACTATTTTTCTTGGAATCTCAAGATGATTCAATCATGATGTGTTACGTAATGTTAAAGATCTCGTCGAGATGGTTCATTTGAGTCTTTGTTTAAGAAATTTGGATTTAATTGCCGAAGTTATCGAGCTTCAAAGTGTGAAAAATTACAAAAACTGTATGTTGGAGCTCATAAAGTACTATTTTTCGTGGAAACTCAAGATGATACAGTCATGATGTGTTACGTCATGTTAAAGATCTCGTAGAGATGGTTCATTTGAGTCTTTGTTTAAGAAATTTGGCATTTAATTGCCGAAGTTATCGAGCTTCAAAGTGTGAAAAATCACAAAAACTGTATGTTTGAGCTCATAAAGTACTATTTTTCGTGAAAACTCAAGATGATACAGTCATGATGTGTTACGTCATGTTAAAGATCTCGTAGAGATGGTTCATTTGAGTCTTTGTTTAAGAAATTTGGATTTAAATGCCGAAGTTATCGAGTTTCAAAGTGTGAAAAATCACAAAAACTGTATGTTTGAGCTCATAAAGTACTATTTTTCTTGGAAACTCAAGATGATACAATCATGATGTGTTACGTCATGTTAAAGATCTCGTCGAGATGGTTCATTTGTGTCTTTGTTTAAGAAATTTGGATTTAATTGCCGAAGTTATCGAGCTTCAAAGTGTGAATATTCACAAAAACTGAATGTTTGAGCTCATAAAGTACTATTTTTCTTGGAATCTCAAGATGATTCAATCATGATGTGTTACGTAATGTTAAAGATCTCGTCGAGATGGTTCATTTGAGTCTCCGTTTAAGAAATTTGGTCCTCATTGACCGAAGTTATCGAGCTTCAAAATGTGAAAAATCACAAAAACTGTATGTTTGAGCTCATAAAGTACTATTTTTCTTGGCAACTCAAGATGATTCAATCATGATGTGTTACGTAATGTTAAAGATCTCGTAGAGATGGTTCATTTGAGTCTTTGTTTAAGAAATTTGGAATTTAATTGCCGAAGTTATCGAGCTTCAAAGTGTGAAAAATCACAAAAACTGTATGTTTGAGCTCATAAAGTACTATTTTTCTTGGCAACTCAAGATGATTCAATCATGATGTGTTACGTAATGTTAAAGATCTCGTCGAGATGGTTCATTTGAGTCTTTGTTTAAGAAATTTGGAATTTAATTGCCGAAGTTATCGAGCTTCAAATTGTGAATATTCACAAAAACTGAATGTTTGAGCTCATAAAGTACTATTTTTCTTGGAATCTCAAGATGATTCAATCATGATGTGTTACGTAATGTTAAAGATCTCGTCGAGATGGTTCATTTGAGTCTCCGTTTAAGAAATTTGGTCCTCATTGACCGAAGTTATCGAGCTTCAAAATGTGAAAAATCACAAAAACTGTATGCTTGAGCTCATAAAGTACTATTTTTCTTGGCAACTCAAGATGATTCAATCATGATGTGTTACGTAATGTTAAAGATCTCGTAGAGATGGTTCATTTGAGTCTTTGTTTAAGAAATTTGGAATTTAATTGCCGAAGTTATCGAGCTTCAAAGTGTGAAAAATCACAAAAACTGTATGTTTGAGCTCATAAAGTACTATTTTTCTTGGAAACTCAAGATGATACAATCATGATGTGTTACGTCATGTTAAAGATCTCGTCGAGATGGTTCATTTGTGTCTTTGTTTAAGAAATTTGGATTTAATTGCCGAAGTTATCGAGCTTCAAAGTGTGAATATTCACAAAAACTGAATGTTTGAGCTCATAAAGTACTATTTTTCTTGGAAACTCAAGATGATTCTATCATGATGTGTTACGTAATGTTAAAGATCTCGTCGAGATGGTTCATTTGAGTCTCCGTTTAAGAAATTTGGTCCTCATTGACCGAAGTTATCGAGCTTCAAAATGTGAAAAATCACAACAACTGAATGTTTGAGCTCATAAAGTACTATTTTTCTTGGAAACTCAAGATGATACAATCATGATGTGTTACGTCATGTTAAAGATCTCGTAGAGATGGTTCATTTGAGTCTTTGTTTAAGAAATTTGGAATTTAATTGCCGAAGTTATCGAGCTTCAAAGTGTGAATAATCACAAAAACTGTATGTTTGAGCTCATAAAGTACTATTTTTCTTGGAAACTCAAGATGATACAATCATGATGTGTTACGTCATGTTAAAGATCTCGTAGAGATGGTTCATTTGAGTCTTTGTTTAAGAAATTTGGATTTAAATGCCGAAGTTATCGAGTTTCAAAGTGTGAAAAATCACAACAACTGAATGTTTGAGCTCATAAAGTACTATTTTTCTTGGAAACTCAAGATGATACAATCATGATGTGTTACGTCATGTTAAAGGTCTCGTCGAGATGGTTCATTTGTGTCTTTGTTTAAGAAATTTGGAATTTAATTGCTGAAGTTATCGAGCTTCAAAGTGTGAAAAATCACAAAAACTGTATGTTTGAGCTCATAAAGTACTATTTTTCGTGGAAACTCAAGATGATACAATCATGATGTGTTACGTCATGTTAAAGATCTCGTCGAGATGGTTCATTTGTGTCTTTGTTTAAGAAATTTGGATTTAATTGCCGAAGTTATCGAGCTTCAAAGTCTGAATATTCACAAAAACTGAATGTTTGAGCTCATAAAGTACTATTTTTCTTGCAATCTCAAGATGATTCAATCATGATGTGTTACGTAATGTTAAAGATCTCGTCGAGATGGTTCATTTGAGTCTTTGTTTAAAAAATTTGGTCTTCATTGACCGAAGTTATCGAGCTTCAAAGTGTGAAAAATCACAAAAACTGTATGTTTGAGCTCATAAAGTACTATTTTCCGTGGAAACTCAAGATGATACAGTCATGATGTGTTACGTCATGCTAAAGATCTCGTCGAGATGGTTCATTTGTGTCTTTGTTTAAGAAATTTGGATTTAATTGCCGATGTTATCGAGCTTCAAATTGTGAATATTCACAAAAACTGAATGTTTGAGCTCATAAAGTACTATTTTTCGTGGAAACTCAAGATGATACAGTCATGATGTGTTACGTCATGCTAAAGATCTCGTAGAGATGGTTCATTTGAGTCTTTGTTTAAGAAATTTGGATTTAATTGCCGAAGTTATCGAGCTTCAAATTGTGAATATTCACAAAAACTGAATGTTTGAGCTCATAAAGTACTATTTTTCTTGGAAACTCAAGATGATACAATCATGATGTGTTACGTCATGTTAAAGATCTCGTCGAGATGGTTCATTTGTGTCTTTGTTTAAGAAATTTGGATTTAATTGCCGATGTTATCGAGCTTCAAAGTGTGAATATTCACAAAAACTGAATGTTTGAGCTCATAAAGTACTATTTTTCGTGGAAACTCAAGATGATACAATCATGATGTGTTACGTCATGTTAAAGATCTCGTCGAGATGGTTCATTTGTGTCTTTGTTTAAGAAATTTGGATTTAATTGCCGAAGTTATCGAGCTTCAAAGTGTGAAAAATCACAAAAACTGTATGTTTGAGCTCATAAAGTACTATTTTTCGTGGAAACTCAAGATGATACAATCATGATGTGTTACGTCATGTTAAAGATCTCGTCGAGATGGTTCATTTGTGTCTTTGTTTAAGAAATTTGGAATTTAATTGCCGAAGTTATCGAGCTTCAAAGTGTGAAAAATCACAAAAACTGTATGTTTGAGCTCATAAAGTACTATTTTTCGTGGAAACTCAAGATGATACAATCATGATGTGTTACGTCATGTTAAAGATCTCGTCGAGATGGTTCATTTGTGTCTTTGTTTAAGAAATTTGGATTTAATTGCCGAAGTTATCGAGCTTCAAAGTCTGAATATTCACAAAAACTGAATGTTTGAGCTCATAAAGTACTATTTTTCTTGCAATCTCAAGATGATTCAATCATGATGTGTTACGTAATGTTAAAGATCTCGTCGAGATGGTTCATTTGAGTCTCCGTTTAAGAAATTTGGTCCTCATTGACCGAAGTTATCGAGCTTCAAAATGTGAAAAATCACAAAAACTGTATGTTTGAGCTCATAAAGTACTATTTTTCTTGGCAACTCAAGATGATTCAATCATGATGTGTTACGTAATGTTAAAGATCTCGTAGAGATGGTTCATTTGAGTCTTTGTTTAAGAAATTTGGAATTTAATTGCCGAAGTTATCGAGCTTCAAAGTGTGAAAAATCACAAAAACTGTATGTTTGAGCTCATAAAGTACTATTTTTCTTGGCAACTCAAGATGATTCAATCATGATGTGTTACGTAATGTTAAAGATCTCGTCGAGATGGTTCATTTGAGTCTTTGTTTAAGAAATTTGGAATTTAATTGCCGAAGTTATCGAGCTTCAAATTGTGAATATTCACAAAAACTGAATGTTTGAGCTCATAAAGTACTATTTTTCTTGGAAACTCAAGATGATTCTATCATGATGTGTTACGTAATGTTAAAGATCTCGTCGAGATGGTTCATTTGAGTCTCCGTTTAAGAAATTTGGTCCTCATTGACCGAAGTTATCGAGCTTCAAAATGTGAAAAATCACAACAACTGAATGTTTGAGCTCATAAAGTACTATTTTTCTTGGAAACTCAAGATGATACAATCATGATGTGTTACGTCATGTTAAAGATCTCGTAGAGATGGTTCATTTGAGTCTTTGTTTAAGAAATTTGGAATTTAATTGCCGAAGTTATCGAGCTTCAAAGTGTGAATAATCACAAAAACTGTATGTTTGAGCTCATAAAGTACTATTTTTCTTGGAAACTCAAGATGATACAATCATGATGTGTTACGTCATGTTAAAGATCTCGTAGAGATGGTTCATTTGAGTCTTTGTTTAAGAAATTTGGATTTAAATGCCGAAGTTATCGAGTTTCAAAGTGTGAAAAATCACAACAACTGAATGTTTGAGCTCATAAAGTACTATTTTTCTTGGAAACTCAAGATGATACAATCATGATGTGTTACGTCATGTTAAAGGTCTCGTCGAGATGGTTCATTTGTGTCTTTGTTTAAGAAATTTGGAATTTAATTGCTGAAGTTATCGAGCTTCAAAGTGTGAAAAATCACAAAAACTGTATGTTTGAGCTCATAAAGTACTATTTTTCGTGGAAACTCAAGATGATACAATCATGATGTGTTACGTCATGTTAAAGATCTCGTCGAGATGGTTCATTTGTGTCTTTGTTTAAGAAATTTGGATTTAATTGCCGAAGTTATCGAGCTTCAAAGTCTGAATATTCACAAAAACTGAATGTTTGAGCTCATAAAGTACTATTTTTCTTGCAATCTCAAGATGATTCAATCATGATGTGTTACGTAATGTTAAAGATCTCGTCGAGATGGTTCATTTGAGTCTTTGTTTAAAAAATTTGGTCTTCATTGACCGAAGTTATCGAGCTTCAAAGTGTGAAAAATCACAAAAACTGTATGTTTGAGCTCATAAAGTACTATTTTCCGTGGAAACTCAAGATGATACAGTCATGATGTGTTACGTCATGCTAAAGATCTCGTCGAGATGGTTCATTTGTGTCTTTGTTTAAGAAATTTGGATTTAATTGCCGATGTTATCGAGCTTCAAATTGTGAATATTCACAAAAACTGAATGTTTGAGCTCATAAAGTACTATTTTTCGTGGAAACTCAAGATGATACAGTCATGATGTGTTACGTCATGCTAAAGATCTCGTAGAGATGGTTCATTTGAGTCTTTGTTTAAGAAATTTGGATTTAATTGCCGAAGTTATCGAGCTTCAAATTGTGAATATTCACAAAAACTGAATGTTTGAGCTCATAAAGTACTATTTTTCTTGGAAACTCAAGATGATACAATCATGATGTGTTACGTCATGTTAAAGATCTCGTCGAGATGGTTCATTTGTGTCTTTGTTTAAGAAATTTGGATTTAATTGCCGATGTTATCGAGCTTCAAAGTGTGAATATTCACAAAAACTGAATGTTTGAGCTCATAAAGTACTATTTTTCGTGGAAACTCAAGATGATACAATCATGATGTGTTACGTCATGTTAAAGATCTCGTCGAGATGGTTCATTTGTGTCTTTGTTTAAGAAATTTGGATTTAATTGCCGAAGTTATCGAGCTTCAAAGTGTGAAAAATCACAAAAACTGTATGTTTGAGCTCATAAAGTACTATTTTTCGTGGAAACTCAAGATGATACAATCATGATGTGTTACGTCATGTTAAAGATCTCGTCGAGATGGTTCATTTGTGTCTTTGTTTAAGAAATTTGGAATTTAATTGCCGAAGTTATCGAGCTTCAAAGTGTGAAAAATCACAAAAACTGTATGTTTGAGCTCATAAAGTACTATTTTTCGTGGAAACTCAAGATGATACAATCATGATGTGTTACGTCATGTTAAAGATCTCGTCGAGATGGTTCATTTGTGTCTTTGTTTAAGAAATTTGGATTTAATTGCCGAAGTTATCGAGCTTCAAAGTCTGAATATTCACAAAAACTGAATGTTTGAGCTCATAAAGTACTATTTTTCTTGCAATCTCAAGATGATTCAATCATGATGTGTTACGTAATGTTAAAGATCTCGTCGAGATGGTTCATTTGAGTCTTTGTTTAAAAAATTTGGTCTTCATTGACCGAAGTTATCGAGCTTCAAAGTGTGAAAAATCACAAAAACTGTATGTTTGAGCTCATAAAGTACTATTTTCCGTGGAAACTCAAGATGATACAGTCATGATGTGTTACGTCATGCTAAAGATCTCGTCGAGATGGTTCATTTGTGTCTTTGTTTAAGAAATTTGGATTTAATTGCCGATGTTATCGAGCTTCAAAGTGTGAATATTCACAAAAACTGAATGTTTGAGCTCATAAAGTACTATTTTTCGTGGAAACTCAAGATGATACAGTCATGATGTGTTACGTCATGCTAAAGATCTCGTAGAGATGGTTCATTTGAGTCTTTGTTTAAGAAATTTGGATTTAATTGCCGAAGTTATCGAGCTTCAAATTGTGAATATTCACAAAAACTGAATGTTTGAGCTCATAAAGTACTATTTTTCTTGGAAACTCAAGATGATACAATCATGATGTGTTACGTCATGTTAAAGATCTCGTCGAGATGGTTCATTTGTGTCTTTGTTTAAGAAATTTGGATTTAATTGCCGAAGTTATCGAGCTTCAAAGTCTGAATATTCACAAAAACTGAATGTTTGAGCTCATAAAGTACTATTTTTCTTGCAATCTCAAGATGATTCAATCATGATGTGTTACGTAATGTTAAAGATCTCGTCGAGATGGTTCATTTGAGTCTTTGTTTAAAAAATTTGGTCTTCATTGACCGAAGTTATCGAGCTTCAAAGTGTGAAAAATCACAAAAACTGTATGTTTGAGCTCATAAAGTACTATTTTCCGTGGAAACTCAAGATGATACAGTCATGATGTGTTACGTCATGCTAAAGATCTCGTAGAGATGGTTCATTTGAGTCTTTGTTTAAGAAATGTGGTCCTCATTGAACGAAGCTATCGAGCTTCAAAATGTGAAAAGTTACAAATATTATATGTTTGAGCTCATAAAGTACTATTTTTCGTGGAAACTCAAGATGATACAATCATGATGTGTTACGTCATGTTAGAGATCTCGTCGAGATGGTTCATTTGAGTCTTTGTTTAAGAAATTTGGATTTAAGTGCCGAAGTTATCGAGCTTCAAAGTGTGAATAATCACAAAAACTGTATGTTTGAGCTCATAAAGTACTATTTTTCGTGGAAACTCAAGATGATACAGTCATGATGTGTTACGTCATGCTAAAGATCTCGTAGAGATGGTTCATTTGAGTCTTTGTTTAAGAAATTTGGATTTAATTGCCGAAGTTATCGAGCTTCAAATTGTGAATATTCACAAAAACTGAATGTTTGAGCTCATAAAGTACTATTTTTCTTGGAAACTCAAAAGATGATACAATCATGATGTGTTACGTCATGTTAAAGATCTCGTCGAGATGGTTCATTTGAGTCTTTGTTTAAGAAATTTGGAATTTAATTGCCGAAGTTATCGAGCTTCAAAGTGTGAATAATCACAAAAACTGTATGTTTGAGCTCATAAAGTACTATTTTTCGTGGAAACTCAAGATGATACAGTCATGATGTGTTACGTCATGCTAAAGATCTCGTAGAGATGGTTCATTTGAGTCTTTGTTTAAGAAATTTGGATTTAATTGCCGAAGTTATCGAGCTTCAAATTGTGAATATTCACAAAAACTGAATGTTTGAGCTCATAAAGTACTATTTTTCTTGGAAACTCAAAAGATGATACAATCATGATGTGTTACGTCATGTTAAAGATCTCGTCGAGATGGTTCATTTGAGTCTTTGTTTAAGAAATTTGGAATTTAATTGCCGAAGTTATCGAGCTTCAAAGTGTGAATAATCACAAAAACTGTATGTTTGAGCTCATAAAGTACTATTTTTCGTGGAAACTCAAGATGATACAGTCATGATGTGTTACGTCATGCTAAAGATCTCGTAGAGATGGTTCATTTGAGTCTTTGTTTAAGAAATTTGGATTTAATTGCCGAAGTTATCGAGCTTCAAATTGTGAATATTCACAAAAACTGAATGTTTGAGCTCATAAAGTACTATTTTTCTTGGAAACTCAAAAGATGATACAATCATGATGTGTTACGTCATGTTAAAGATCTCGTCGAGATGGTTCATTTGAGTCTTTGTTTAAGAAATTTGGAATTTAATTGCCGAAGTTATCGAGCTTCAAAGTGTGAATAATCACAAAAACTGTATGTTTGAGCTCATAAAGTACTATTTTTCGTGGAAACTCAAGATGATACAGTCATGATGTGTTACGTCATGCTAAAGATCTCGTAGAGATGGTTCATTTGAGTCTTTGTTTAAGAAATTTGGATTTAATTGCCGAAGTTATCGAGCTTCAAATTGTGAATATTCACAAAAACTGAATGTTTGAGCTCATAAAGTACTATTTTTCTTGGAAACTCAAGATGATACAATCATGATGTGTTACGTCATGTTAAAGATCTCGTCGAGATGGTTCATTTGAGTCTTTGTTTAAAAAATTTGGTCTTCATTGACCGAAGTTATCGAGCTTCAAAGTGTGAAAAATCACAAAAACTGTATGTTTGAGCTCATAAAGTACTATTTTTCGTGGAAACTCAAAATGATACAGTCATGATGTGTTACGTCATGTTAAAGATCTCGTCGAGATGGTTCATTTGAGTCTTTGTTTAAGAAATGTGGTCCTCATTGAACGAAGTTATCGAGCTTCAAAATGTGAAAAGTTACAAATATTATATGTTTGAGCTCATAAAGTACTATTTTTCGTGGAAACTCAAAATGATACAGTCATGATGTGTTACGTCATGTTAGAGATCTCGTCGAGATGGTTCATTTGAGTCTTTGTTTAAGAAATTTGGATTTAAGTGCCGAAGTTATCGAGCTTCAAAGTGTGAAAAATCACAAAAACTGTATGTTGGAGCTCATAAAGTACTATTTTTCGTGGAAACTCAAGATGATACAGTCACGATGTGTTACGTCATGTTAAAGATCTCGTAGAGATGGTTCATTTGAGTCTTTGTTTAAGAAATTTGGATTTAGTTGCCGAAGTTATCGAGCTTCAAAGTGTGAATATTCACAAAAACTGTATGTTTGAGCTCATAAAGTACTATTTTTCTTGGAAACTCAAAAGATGATACAATCATGATGTGTTACGTCATGTTAAAGATCTCGTCGAGATGGTTCATTTGAGTCTTTGTTTAAGAAATTTGGAATTTAATTGCCGAAGTTATCGAGCTTCAAAGTGTGAAAAATCACAAAAACTGTATGTTGGAGCTCATAAAGTACTATTTTTCGTGGAAACTCAAGATGATACAGTCACGATGTGTTACGTCATGTTAAAGATCTCGTAGAGATGGTTCATTTGAGTCTTTGTTTAAGAAATTTGGATTTAGTTGCCGAAGTTATCGAGCTTCAAAGTGTGAATATTCACAAAAACTGTATGTTTGAGCTCATAAAGTACTATTTTTCGTGGAAACTCAAGATGATACAGTCACGATGTGTTACGTCATGTTAAAGATCTCGTAGAGATGGTTCATTTGAGTCTTTGTTTAAAAAATTTGGTCTTCATTGACCGAAGTTATCGAGCTTCAAAGTGTGAAAAATCACAAAAACTGTATGTTGGAGCTCATAAAGTACTATTTTTCGTGGAAACTCAAGATGATACAGTCATGATGTGTTACGTCATGTTAAAGATCTCGTAGAGATGGTTCATTTGAGTCTTTGTTTAAGAAATTTGGCATTTAATTGCCGAAGTTATCGAGCTTCAAAGTGTGAAAAATCACAAAAACTGTATGTTTGAGCTCATAAAGTACTATTTTTCGTGGAAACTCAAGATGATACAATCATGATGTGTTACGTCATGTTAAAGATCTCGTCGAGATGGTTCATTTGTGTCTTTGTTTAAGAAATTTGGATTTAATTGCCGAAGTTATCGAGCTTCAAAGTGTGAATATTCACAAAAACTGAATGTTTGAGCTCATAAAGTACTATTTTTCTTGGAATCTCAAGATGATTCAATCATGATGTGTTACGTAATGTTAAAGATCTCGTCGAGATGGTTCATTTGAGTCTTTGTTTAAAAAATTTGGTCTTCATTGACCGAAGTTATCGAGCTTCAAAGTGTGAAAAATCACAAAAACTGTATGTTGGAGCTCATAAAGTACTATTTTTCGTGGAAACTCAAGATGATACAGTCATGATGTGTAACGTCATGTTAAAGATCTCGTCGAGATGGTTCATTTGTGTCTTTGTTTAAGAAATTTGGATTTAATTGCCGAAGTTATCGAGCTTCAAAGTGTGAATATTCACAAAAACTGAATGTTTGAGCTCATAAAGTACTATTTTTCTTGGAATCTCAAGATGATACAATCATGATGTGTTACGTCATGTTAAAGGTCTCGTCGAGATGGTTCATTTGAGTCTTTGTTTAAAAAATTTGGTCTTCATTGACCGAAGTTATCGAGCTTCAAAGTGTGAAAAATCACAAAAACTGTATGTTGGTGCTCATAAAGTACTATTTTTCGTGGAAACTCAAGATGATACAGTCATGATGTGTTACGTCATGTTAAAGATCTCGTCGAGATGGTTCATTTGAGTCTTTGTTTAAAAAATTTGGTCTTCATTGACCGAAGTTATCGAGCTTCAAAGTGTGAAAAATCACAAAAACTGTATGTTGGAGCTCATAAAGTACTATTTTTCGTGGAAACTCAAGATGGTACAGTCATGATGTGTTACGTCATGTTAAAGATCTCGTCGAGATGGTTCATTTGAGTCTTTGTTTAAGAAATTTGGATTTAGTTGCCGAAGTTATCGAGCTTCAAAGTGTGAATAATCACAAAAACTGTATGTTTGAGCTCATAAAGTACTATTTTTCTTGGAAACTCAAGTTGATACAATCATGATGTGTTACGTCATGTTAAAGATCTCGTCGAGATGGTTCATTTGAGTCTCCGTTTAAGAAATTTGGTCCTCATTGACCGAAGTTATCGAGCTTCAAAATGTGAAAAATCACAAAAACTGTATGTTGGAGCTCATAAAGTACTATTTTTCTTGGAAACTCAAGATGATACAATCATGATGTGTTACGTCATGTTAAAGATCTCGTAGAGATGGTTCATTTGAGTCTTTGTTTAAGAAATTTGGAATTTAATTGCCGAAGTTATCGAGCTTCAAAGTGTGAATAATCACAAAAACTGTATGTTTGAGCTCATAAAGTACTATTTTTCTTGGAAACTCAAGATAATACAATCATGATGTGTTACGTCATGTTAAAGATCTCGTAGAGATGGTTCATTTGAGTCTTTGTTTAAGAAATTTGGATTTAAATGCCGAAGTTATCGAGTTTCAAAGTGTGAAAAATCACAAAAACTGTATGTTTGAGCTCATAAAGTACTATTTTTCTTGGAAACTCAAGATGATACAATCATGATGTGTTACGTCATGTTAAAGGTCTCGTCGAGATGGTTCATTTGAGTCTTTGTTTAAGAAATTTGGAATTTAATTGCCGAAGTTATCGAGCTTCAAAGTGTGAAAAATCACAAAAACTGTATGTTTGAGCTCATAAAGTACTATTTTTCGTGGAAACTCAAGATGATACAGTCATGATGTGTAACGTCATGTTAAAGATCTCGTCGAGATGGTTCATTTGTGTCTTTGTTTAAGAAATTTGGATTTAATTGCCGAAGTTATCGAGCTTCAAAGTGTGAATATTCACAAAAACTGAATGTTTGAGCTCATAAAGTACTATTTTTCGTGGAAACTCAAGATGATACAGTCATGATGTGTTACGTCATGCTAAAGATCTCGTAGAGATGGTTCATTTGAGTCTTTGTTTAAGAAATTTGGATTTAATTGCCGAAGTTATCGAGCTTCAAATTGTGAATATTCACAAAAACTGAATGTTTGAGCTCATAAAGTACTATTTTTCTTGGAAACTCAAGATGATACAATCATGATGTGTTACGTCATGTTAAAGATCTCGTCGAGATGGTTCATTTGTGTCTTTGTTTAAGAAATTTGGATTTAATTGCCGAAGTTATCGAGCTTCAAAGTCTGAATATTCACAAAAACTGAATGTTTGAGCTCATAAAGTACTATTTTTCTTGCAATCTCAAGATGATTCAATCATGATGTGTTACGTAATGTTAAAGATCTCGTCGAGATGGTTCATTTGAGTCTTTGTTTAAAAAATTTGGTCTTCATTGACCGAAGTTATCGAGCTTCAAAGTGTGAAAAATCACAAAAACTGTATGTTTGAGCTCATAAAGTACTATTTTCCGTGGAAACTCAAGATGATACAGTCATGATGTGTTACGTCATGCTAAAGATCTCGTAGAGATGGTTCATTTGAGTCTTTGTTTAAGAAATGTGGTCCTCATTGAACGAAGTTATCGAGCTTCAAAATGTGAAAAGTTACAAATATTATATGTTTGAGCTCATAAAGTACTATTTTTCGTGGAAACTCAAGATGATACAATCATGATGTGTTACGTCATGTTAGAGATCTCGTCGAGATGGTTCATTTGAGTCTTTGTTTAAGAAATTTGGATTTAAGTGCCGAAGTTATCGAGCTTCAAAGTGTGAATATTCACAAAAACTGTATGTTTGAGCTCATAAAGTACTATTTTTCGTGGAAACTCAAGATGATACAATCATGATGTGTTACGTCATGTTAAAGATCTCGTCGAGATGGTTCATTTGTGTCTTTGTTTAAGAAATTTGGAATTTAATTGCCGAAGTTATCGAGCTTCAAAGTGTGAAAAATCACAAATATTATATGTTTGAGCTCATAAAGTACTATTTTTCTTGGAAACTCAAAAGATGATACAATCATGATGTGTTACGTCATGTTAAAGATCTCGTCGAGATGGTTCATTTGAGTCTTTGTTTAAGAAATTTGGAATTTAATTGCCGAAGTTATCGAGCTTCAAAGTGTGAATAATCACAAAAACTGTATGTTTGAGCTCATAAAGTACTATTTTTCGTGGAAACTCAAGATGATACAGTCATGATGTGTTACGTCATGCTAAAGATCTCGTAGAGATGGTTCATTTGAGTCTTTGTTTAAGAAATTTGGAATTTAATTGCCGAAGTTATCGAGCTTCAAAGTGTGAAAAATCACAAATATTATATGTTTGAGCTCATAAAGTACTATTTTTCTTGGAAACTCAAAAGATGATACAATCATGATGTGTTACGTCATGTTAAAGATCTCGTCGAGATGGTTCATTTGAGTCTTTGTTTAAGAAATTTGGAATTTAATTGCCGAAGTTATCGAGCTTCAAAGTGTGAATAATCACAAAAACTGTATGTTTGAGCTCATAAAGTACTATTTTTCGTGGAAACTCAAGATGATACAATCATGATGTGTTACGTCATGTTAAAGATCTCGTCGAGATGGTTCATTTGAGTCTTTGTTTAAAAAATTTGGTCTTCATTGACCGAAGTTATCGAGCTTCAAAGTGTGAAAAATCACAAAAACTGTATGTTTGAGCTCATAAAGTACTATTTTTCGTGGAAACTCAAAATGATACAGTCATGATGTGTTACGTCATGTTAAAGATCTCGTCGAGATGGTTCATTTGAGTCTTTGTTTAAGAAATGTGGTCCTCATTGAACGAAGTTATCGAGCTTCAAAATGTGAAAAGTTACAAATATTATATGTTTGAGCTCATAAAGTACTATTTTTCGTGGAAACTCAAGATGATACAATCATGATGTGTTACGTCATGTTAGAGATCTCGTCGAGATGGTTCATTTGAGTCTTTGTTTAAGAAATTTGGATTTAAGTGCCGAAGTTATCGAGCTTCAAAGTGTGGATATTCACAAAAACTGTATGTTTGAGCTCATAAAGTACTATTTTTCTTGGAAACTCAAAAGATGATACAATCATGATGTGTTACGTCATGTTAAAGATCTCGTCGAGATGGTTCATTTGAGTTTTTGTTTAAGAAATTTTGAATTTAATTGCCGAAGTTATCGAGCTTCAAAGTGTGGAAAATCACAAAAACTGTATGTTTGAGCTCATAAAGTACTATTTTTCGTGGAAACTCAAGATGATACAGTCACGATGTGTTACGTCATGTTAAAGATCTCGTCGAGATGGTTCATTTGAGTCTTTGTTTAAGAAATTTGGAATTTAATTGCCGAAGTTATCGAGCTTCAAAGTGTGAAAAATCACAAAAACTGTATGTTGGAGCTCATAAAGTACTATTTTTCGTGGAAACTCAAGATGATACAGTCACGATGTGTTACGTCATGTTAAAGATCTCGTAGAGATGGTTCATTTGAGTCTTTGTTTAAGAAATTTGGATTTAGTTGCCGAAGTTATCGAGCTTCAAAGTGTGAAAAATCACAAAAACTGTATGTTTGAGCTCATAAAGTACTATTTTTCGTGGAAACTCAAGATGATACAATCATGATGTGTTACGTCATGTTAGAGATCTCGTAGAGATGGTTCATTTGAGTCTTTGTTTAAAAAATTTGGTCTTCATTGACCGAAGTTATCGAGCTTCAAAGTGTGAAAAATCACAAAAACTGTATGTTGGAGCTCATAAAGTACTATTTTTCGTGGAAACTCAAGATGATACAGTCATGATGTGTTACGTCATGTTAAAGATCTCGTAGAGATGGTTCATTTGAGTCTTTGTTTAAGAAATTTGGCATTTAATTGCCGAAGTTATCGAGCTTCAAAGTGTGAAAAATCACAAAAACTGTATGTTTGAGCTCATAAAGTACTATTTTTCGTGGAAACTCAAGATGATACAATCATGATGTGTTACGTCATGTTAAAGATCTCGTCGAGATGGTTCATTTGTGTCTTTGTTTAAGAAATTTGGATTTAATTGCCGAAGTTATCGAGCTTCAAAGTGTGAATATTCACAAAAACTGAATGTTTGAGCTCATAAAGTACTATTTTTCTTGGAATCTCAAGATGATTCAATCATGATGTGTTACGTAATGTTAAAGATCTCGTAGAGATGGTTCATTTGAGTCTTTGTTTAAGAAATTTGGATTTAAATGCCGAAGTTATCGAGTTTCAAAGTGTGAAAAATCACAAAAACTGTATGTTTGAGCTCATAAAGTACTATTTTTCTTGGAAACTCAAGATGATACAATCATGATGTGTTACGTCATGTTAAAGGTCTCGTCGAGATGGTTCATTTGAGTCTTTGTTTAAGAAATTTGGAATTTAATTGCCGAAGTTATCGAGCTTCAAAGTGTGAAAAATCACAAAAACTGTATGTTTGAGCTCATAAAGTACTATTTTTCGTGGAAACTCAAGATGATACAGTCATGATGTGTTACGTCATGTTAAAGATCTCGTCGAGATGGTTCATTTGTGTCTTTGTTTAAGAAATTTGGATTTAATTGCCGAAGTTATCGAGCTTCAAAGTGTGAATATTCACAAAAACTGAATGTTTGAGCTCATAAAGTACTATTTTTCTTGGAATCTCAAGATGATACAATCATGATGTGTTACGTCATGTTAAAGGTCTCGTCGAGATGGTTCATTTGAGTCTTTGTTTAAAAAATTTGGTCTTCATTGACCGAAGTTATCGAGCTTCAAAGTGTGAAAAATCACAAAAACTGTATGTTGGTGCTCATAAAGTACTATTTTTCGTGGAAACTCAAGATGATACAGTCATGATGTGTTACGTCATGTTAAAGATCTCGTCGAGATGGTTCATTTGAGTCTTTGTTTAAAAAATTTGGTCTTCATTGACCGAAGTTATCGAGCTTCAAAGTGTGAAAAATCACAAAAACTGTATGTTGGAGCTCATAAAGTACTATTTTTCGTGGAAACTCAAGATGATACAGTCATGATGTGTTACGTCATGTTAAAGATCTCGTCGAGATGGTTCATTTGAGTCTTTGTTTAAGAAATTTGGATTTAGTTGCCGAAGTTATCGAGCTTCAAAGTGTGAATAATCACAAAAACTGTATGTTTGAGCTCATAAAGTACTATTTTTCTTGGAAACTCAAGTTGATACAATCATGATGTGTTACGTCATGTTAAAGATCTCGTCGAGATGGTTCATTTGAGTCTTTGTTTAAGAAATTTGGATGTAGTTGCCGAAGTTATCGAGCTTCAAAGTGTGAATAATCACAAAAACTGTATGTTTGAGCTCATAAAGTACTATTTTTCTTGGAAACTCAAGATGATACAATCATGATGTGTTACGTCATGTTAAAGATCTCGTCGAGATGGTTCATTTGAGTCTCCGTTTAAGAAATTTGGTCCTCATTGACCGAAGTTATCGAGCTTCAAAATGTGAAAAATCACAAAAACTGTATGTTGGAGCTCATAAAGTACTATTTTTCTTGGAAACTCAAGATGATACAATCATGATGTGTTACGTCATGTTAAAGATCTCGTAGAGATGGTTCATTTGAGTCTTTGTTTAAGAAATTTGGAATTTAATTGCCGAAGTTATCGAGCTTCAAAGTGTGAATAATCACAAAAACTGTATGTTTGAGCTCATAAAGTACTATTTTTCTTGGAAACTCAAGATGATACAATCATGATGTGTTACGTCATGTTAAAGATCTCGTAGAGATGGTTCATTTGAGTCTTTGTTTAAGAAATTTGGATTTAAATGCCGAAGTTATCGAGTTTCAAAGTGTGAAAAATCACAAAAACTGTATGTTTGAGCTCATAAAGTACTATTTTTCGTGGAAACTCAAGATGATACAATCATGATGTGTTACGTCATGTTAAAGATCTCGTCCAGATGGTTCATTTGTGTCTTTGTTTAAGAAATTTGGAATTTAATTGCCGAAGTTATCGAGCTTCAAAGTGTGAAAAATCACAAATATTATATGTTTGAGCTCATAAAGTACTATTTTTCGTGGAAACTCAAGATGATAAAATCATGATGTGTTACGTCATGTTAAAGATCTCGTCGAGATGGTTCATTTGAGTCTTTGTTTAAGAAATTTGGAATTTAATTGCCGAAGTTATCGAGCTTCAAAGTGTGAAAAATCACAAATATTATATGTTTGAGCTCATAAAGTACTATTTTTCGTGGAAACTCAAGATGATAAAATCATGATGTGTTACGTCATGTTAAAGATCTCGTCGAGATGGTTCATTTGTGTCTTTGTTTAAGAAATTTGGAATTTAATTGCCGAAGTTATCGAGCTTCAAAGTGTGAAAAATCACAAAAACTGTATGTTTGAGCTCATAAAGTACTATTTTTCGGGGAAACTCAAGATGATACAGTCATGATGTGTTACGTCATGTTAAAGGTCTCGTCGAGATGGTTCATTTGAGTCTCCGTTTAAGAAATTTGGTCCTCATTGACCGAAGTTATCGAGCTTCAAAATGTGAAAAATCACAACAACTGAATGTTTGAGCTCATAAAGTACTATTTTTCTTGGAAACTCAAGATGATACAGTCATGATGTGTTACGTCATGTTAAAGATCTCGTAGAGATGGTTCATTTGAGTCTTTGTTTAAGAAATTTGGAATTTAATTGCCGAAGTTATCGAGCTTCAAAGTGTGAATAATCACAAAAACTGTATGTTTGAGCTCATAAAGTACTATTTTTCTTGGAAACTCAAGATGATACAATCATGATGTGTTACGTCATGTTAAAGATCTCGTAGAGATGGTTCATTTGAGTCTTTGTTTAAGAAATTTGGATTTAAATGCCGAAGTTATCGAGTTTCAAAGTGTGAAAAATCACAAAAACTGTATGTTTGAGCTCATAAAGTACTATTTTTCTTGGAAACTCAAGATGATACAATCATGATGTGTTACGTCATGTTAAAGGTCTCGTCGAGATGGTTCATTTGAGTCTTTGTTTAAGAAATTTGGAATTTAATTGCCGAAGTTATCGAGCTTCAAAGTGTGAAAAATCACAAAAACTGTATGTTTGAGCTCATAAAGTACTATTTTTCGTGGAAACTCAAGATGATACAATCATGATGTGTTACGTCATGTTAAAGATCTCGTCGAGATGGTTCATTTGTGTCTTTGTTTAAGAAATTTGGATTTAATTGCCGAAGTTATCGAGCTTCAAAGTCTGAATATTCACAAAAACTGAATGTTTGAGCTCATAAAGTACTATTTTTCTTGCAATCTCAAGATGATTCAATCATGATGTGTTACGTAATGTTAAAGATCTCGTCGAGATGGTTCATTTGAGTCTTTGTTTAAAAAATTTGGTCTTCATTGACCGAAGTTATCGAGCTTCAAAGTGTGAAAAATCACAAAAACTGTATGTTGGAGCTCATAAAGTACTATTTTTCGTGGAAACTCAAGATGATACAGTCATGATGTGTTACGTCATGTTAAAGATCTCGTCGAGATGGTTCATTTGAGTCTTTGTTTAAGAAATTTGGATTTAGTTGCCGAAGTTATCGAGCTTCAAAGTGTGAATAATCACAAAAACTGTATGTTTGAGCTCATAAAGTACTATTTTTCTTGGAAACTCAAGTTGATACAATCATGATGTGTTACGTCATGTTAAAGATCTCGTCGAGATGGTTCATTTGAGTCTTTGTTTAAGAAATTTGGATTTAGTTGCCGAAGTTATCGAGCTTCAAAGTGTGAATAATCACAAAAACTGTATGTTTGAGCTCATAAAGTACTATTTTTCTTGGAAACTCAAGATGATACAATCATGATGTGTTACGTCATGTTAAAGATCTCGTAGAGATGGTTCATTTGAGTCTTTGTTTAAGAAATTTGGATTTAAATGCCGAAGTTATCGAGCTTCAAAGTGTGAATAATCACAAAAACTGAATCTTTGAGCTCATAAAGTACTATTTTTCGTGGAAACTTAAGATGATACAATCATGATGTGCTATGTCATGTTAAAGATCTCGTCGAGATGGTTCATTTGAGTCTTTGTTTAAGAAATTTGGAATTTAATTGCCGAAGTTATCGAGCTTCAAAGTGTGAATAATCACAAAAACTGAATCTTTGAGCTCATAAAGTACTATTTTTCGTGGAAACTTAAGATGATACAATCATGATGTGCTATGTCATGTTAAAGATCTCGTCGAGATGGTTCATTTGAGTCTCCGTTTAAGAAATTTGGTCCTCATTGACCGAAGTTATCGAGCTTCAAAATGTGAAAAATCACAACAACTGAATGTTTGAGCTCATAAAGTACTATTTTTCGTGGAATCTCAAGATGATACAATCATGATGTGCTATGTCATGTTAAAGATCTCGTCGAGATGGTTCATTTGAGTCTTTGTTTAAGAAATTTGGATTTAATTGCCGAAGTTATCGAGCTTCAAAGTGTGAATATTCACAAAAACTGTATGTTTGAGCTCATAAAGTACTATTTTTCGTGGAAACTCAAGATGATACAATCATGATGTGTTACGTCATGTTAAAGATCTCGTCGAGATGGTTCATTTGAGTCTTTGTTTAAAAAATTTGGTCTTCATTGACCGAAGTTATCGAGCTTCAAAGTGTGAAAAATCACAAAAACTGTATGTTTGAGCTCATAAAGTACTATTTTCCGTGGAAACTCAAGATGATACAGTCATGATGTGTTACGTCATGCTAAAGATCTCGTAGAGATGGTTCATTTGAGTCTTTGTTTAAGAAATGTGGTCCTCATTGAACGAAGTTATCGAGCTTCAAAATGTGAAAAGTTACAAATATTATATGTTTGAGCTCATAAAGTACTATTTTTCGTGGAAACTCAAGATGATACAATCATGATGTGTTACGTCATGTTAGAGATCTCGTCGAGATGGTTCATTTGAGTCTTTGTTTAAGAAATTTGGATTTAAGTGCCGAAGTTATCGAGCTTCAAAGTGTGAATATTCACAAAAACTGTATGTTTGAGCTCATAAAGTACTATTTTTCGTGGAAACTCAAGATGATACAATCATGATGTGTTACGTCATGTTAAAGATCTCGTCGAGATGGTTCATTTGTGTCTTTGTTTAAGAAATTTGGAATTTAATTGCCGAAGTTATCGAGCTTCAAAGTGTGAAAAATCACAAATATTATATGTTTGAGCTCATAAAGTACTATTTTTCTTGGAAACTCAAAAGATGATACAATCATGATGTGTTACGTCATGTTAAAGATCTCGTCGAGATGGTTCATTTGAGTCTTTGTTTAAGAAATTTGGAATTTAATTGCCGAAGTTATCGAGCTTCAAAGTGTGAATAATCACAAAAACTGTATGTTTGAGCTCATAAAGTACTATTTTTCGTGGAAACTCAAGATGATACAGTCATGATGTGTTACGTCATGCTAAAGATCTCGTAGAGATGGTTCATTTGAGTCTTTGTTTAAGAAATTTGGATTTAATTGCCGAAGTTATCGAGCTTCAAATTGTGAATATTCACAAAAACTGAATGTTTGAGCTCATAAAGTACTATTTTTCTTGGAAACTCAAGATGATACAATCACGATGTGTTACGTCATGTTAAAGATCTCGTCGAGATGGTTCATTTGAGTCTTTGTTTAAGAAATTTGGAATTTAATTGCCGAAGTTATCGAGCTTCAAAGTGTGAAAAATCACAAAAACTGTATGTTGGAGCTCATAAAGTACTATTTTTCGTGGAAACTCAAGATGATACAGTCACGATGTGTTACGTCATGTTAAAGATCTCGTAGAGATGGTTCATTTGAGTCTTTGTTTAAGAAATTTGGATTTAGTTGCCGAAGTTATCGAGCTTCAAAGTGTGAAAAATCACAAAAACTGTATGTTTGAGCTCATAAAGTACTATTTTTCGTGGAAACTCAAGATGATACAATCATGATGTGTTACGTCATGTTAGAGATCTCGTAGAGATGGTTCATTTGAGTCTTTGTTTAAAAAATTTGGTCTTCATTGACCGAAGTTATCGAGCTTCAAAGTGTGAAAAATCACAAAAACTGTATGTTGGAGCTCATAAAGTACTATTTTTCGTGGAAACTCAAGATGATACAGTCATGATGTGTTACGTCATGTTAAAGATCTCGTAGAGATGGTTCATTTGAGTCTTTGTTTAAGAAATTTGGCATTTAATTGCCGAAGTTATCGAGCTTCAAAGTGTGAAAAATCACAAAAACTGTATGTTTGAGCTCATAAAGTACTATTTTTCGTGGAAACTCAAGATGATACAATCATGATGTGTTACGTCATGTTAAAGATCTCGTCGAGATGGTTCATTTGTGTCTTTGTTTAAGAAATTTGGATTTAATTGCCGAAGTTATCGAGCTTCAAAGTGTGAATATTCACAAAAACTGAATGTTTGAGCTCATAAAGTACTATTTTTCTTGGAATCTCAAGATGATTCAATCATGATGTGTTACGTAATGTTAAAGATCTCGTAGAGATGGTTCATTTGAGTCTTTGTTTAAGAAATTTGGATTTAAATGCCGAAGTTATCGAGTTTCAAAGTGTGAAAAATCACAAAAACTGTATGTTTGAGCTCATAAAGTACTATTTTTCTTGGAAACTCAAGATGATACAATCATGATGTGTTACGTCATGTTAAAGGTCTCGTCGAGATGGTTCATTTGAGTCTTTGTTTAAGAAATTTGGAATTTAATTGCCGAAGTTATCGAGCTTCAAAGTGTGAAAAATCACAAAAACTGTATGTTTGAGCTCATAAAGTACTATTTTTCGTGGAAACTCAAGATGATACAGTCATGATGTGTTACGTCATGTTAAAGATCTCGTCGAGATGGTTCATTTGTGTCTTTGTTTAAGAAATTTGGATTTAATTGCCGAAGTTATCGAGCTTCAAAGTGTGAATATTCACAAAAACTGAATGTTTGAGCTCATAAAGTACTATTTTTCTTGGAATCTCAAGATGATACAATCATGATGTGTTACGTCATGTTAAAGGTCTCGTCGAGATGGTTCATTTGAGTCTTTGTTTAAAAAATTTGGTCTTCATTGACCGAAGTTATCGAGCTTCAAAGTGTGAAAAATCACAAAAACTGTATGTTGGTGCTCATAAAGTACTATTTTTCGTGGAAACTCAAGATGATACAGTCATGATGTGTTACGTCATGTTAAAGATCTCGTCGAGATGGTTCATTTGAGTCTTTGTTTAAAAAATTTGGTCTTCATTGACCGAAGTTATCGAGCTTCAAAGTGTGAAAAATCACAAAAACTGTATGTTGGAGCTCATAAAGTACTATTTTTCGTGGAAACTCAAGATGATACAGTCATGATGTGTTACGTCATGTTAAAGATCTCGTCGAGATGGTTCATTTGAGTCTTTGTTTAAGAAATTTGGATTTAGTTGCCGAAGTTATCGAGCTTCAAAGTGTGAATAATCACAAAAACTGTATGTTTGAGCTCATAAAGTACTATTTTTCTTGGAAACTCAAGTTGATACAATCATGATGTGTTACGTCATGTTAAAGATCTCGTCGAGATGGTTCATTTGAGTCTTTGTTTAAGAAATTTGGATTTAGTTGCCGAAGTTATCGAGCTTCAAAGTGTGAATAATCACAAAAACTGTATGTTTGAGCTCATAAAGTACTATTTTTCTTGGAAACTCAAGATGATACAATCATGATGTGTTACGTCATGTTAAAGATCTCGTCGAGATGGTTCATTTGAGTCTCCGTTTAAGAAATTTGGTCCTCATTGACCGAAGTTATCGAGCTTCAAAATGTGAAAAATCACAAAAACTGTATGTTGGAGCTCATAAAGTACTATTTTTCTTGGAAACTCAAGATGATACAATCATGATGTGTTACGTCATGTTAAAGATCTCGTAGAGATGGTTCATTTGAGTCTTTGTTTAAGAAATTTGGAATTTAATTGCCGAAGTTATCGAGCTTCAAAGTGTGAATAATCACAAAAACTGTATGTTTGAGCTCATAAAGTACTATTTTTCTTGGAAACTCAAGATGATACAATCATGATGTGTTACGTCATGTTAAAGATCTCGTAGAGATGGTTCATTTGAGTCTTTGTTTAAGAAATTTGGATTTAAATGCCGAAGTTATCGAGTTTCAAAGTGTGAAAAATCACAAAAACTGTATGTTTGAGCTCATAAAGTACTATTTTTCTTGGAAACTCAAGATGATACAATCATGATGTGTTACGTCATGTTAAAGGTCTCGTCGAGATGGTTCATTTGAGTCTTTGTTTAAGAAATTTGGAATTTAATTGCCGAAGTTATCGAGCTTCAAAGTGTGAAAAATCACAAAAACTGTATGTTTGAGCTCATAAAGTACTATTTTTCGTGGAAACTCAAGATGATACAGTCATGATGTGTAACGTCATGTTAAAGATCTTGTCGAGATGGTTCATTTGTGTCTTTGTTTAAGAAATTTGGATTTAATTGCCGAAGTTATCGAGCTTCAAAGTGTGAATATTCACAAAAACTGAATGTTTGAGCTCATAAAGTACTATTTTTCTTGGAATCTCAAGATGATACAATCATGATGTGTTACGTCATGTTAAAGGTCTCGTCGAGATGGTTCATTTGAGTCTTTGTTTAAAAAATTTGGTCTTCATTGACCGAAGTTATCGAGCTTTAAAGTGTGAAAAATCACAAAAACTGTATGTTGGTGCTCATAAAGTACTATTTTTCGTGGAAACTCAAGATGATACAGTCATGATGTGTTACGTCATGTTAAAGATCTCGTCGAGATGGTTCATTTGAGTCTTTGTTTAAGAAATTTGGATTTAATTGCCGAAGTTATCGAGCTTCAAAGTGTGAAAAATCACAAAAACTGTATGTTTGAGCTCATAAAGTACTATTTTTCTTGGAATCTCAAGATGATACAATCATGATGTGTTACGTCATGTTAAAGGTCTCGTCGAGATGGTTCATTTGAGTCTTTGTTTAAAAAATTTGGTCTTCATTGACCGAAGTTATCGAGCTTTAAAGTGTGAAAAATCACAAAAACTGTATGTTTGAGCTCATAAAGTACTATTTTTCGGGGAAACTCAAGATGATACAGTCATGATGTGTTACGTCATGTTAAAGGTCTCGTCGAGATGGTTCATTTGAGTCTCCGTTTAAGAAATTTGGTCCTCATTGACCGAAGTTATCGAGCTTCAAAATGTGAAAAATCACAACAACTGAATGTTTGAGCTCATAAAGTACTATTTTTCTTGGAAACTCAAGATGATACAATCATGATGTGTTACGTCATGTTAAAGATCTCGTAGAGATGGTTCATTTGAGTCTTTGTTTAAGAAATTTGGAATTTAATTGCCGAAGTTATCGAGCTTCAAAGTGTGAATAATCACAAAAACTGTATGTTTGAGCTCATAAAGTACTATTTTTCTTGGAAACTCAAGATGATACAATCATGATGTGTTACGTCATGTTAAAGGTCTCGTCGAGATGGTTCATTTGAGTCTTTGTTTAAGAAATTTGGAATTTAATTGCCGAAGTTATCGAGCTTCAAAGTGTGAAAAATCACAAAAACTGTATGTTTGAGCTCATAAAGTACTATTTTTCGTGGAAACTCAAGATGATACAATCATGATGTGTTACGTCATGTTAAAGATCTCGTCGAGATGGTTCATTTGAGTCTTTGTTTAAGAAATTTGGATTTAGTTGCCGAAGTTATCGAGCTTCAAAGTGTGAATAATCACAAAAACTGTATGTTTGAGCTCATAAAGTACTATTTTTCTTGGAAACTCAAGATGATACAATCATGATGTGCTATGTCATGTTAAAGATCTCGTCGAGATGGTTCATTTGAGTCTTTGTTTAAGAAATTTGGAATTTAATTGCCGAAGTTATCGAGCTTCAAAGTGTGAATAATCACAAAAACTGAATCTTTGAGCTCATAAAGTACTATTTTTCGTGGAAACTTAAGATGATACAATCATGATGTGCTATGTCATGTTAAAGATCTCGTAGAGATGGTTCATTTGAGTCTTTGTTTAAGAAATTTGGAATTTAATTGCCGAAGTTATCGAGCTTCAAAGTGTGAAAAATCACAAAAACTGTATGTTTGAGCTCATAAAGTACTATTTTTCGTGGAAACTCAAGATGATACAATCATGATGTGTTACGTCATGTTAAAGATCTCGTCGAGATGGTTCATTTGAGTCTTTGTTTAAGAAATTTGGATTTAGTTGCCGAAGTTATCGAGCTTCAAAGTGTGAATAATCACAAAAACTGTATGTTTGAGCTCATAAAGTACTATTTTTCTTGGAAACTCAAGATGATACAATCATGATGTGCTATGTCATGTTAAAGATCTCGTCGAGATGGTTCATTTGAGTCTTTGTTTAAGAAATTTGGAATTTAATTGCCGAAGTTATCGAGCTTCAAAGTGTGAAAAATCACAAAAACTGTATGTTTGAGCTCATAAAGTACTATTTTTCGTGGAAACTCAAGATGATACAATCATGATGTGTTACGTCATGTTAAAGATCTCGTAGAGATGGTTCATTTGAGTCTTTGTTTAAGAAATTTGGATTTAAATGCCGAAGTTATCGAGCTTCAAAGTGTGAATAATCACAAAAACTGAATCTTTGAGCTCATAAAGTACTATTTTTCGTGGAAACTTAAGATGATACAATCATGATGTGCTATGTCATGTTAAAGATCTCGTCGAGATGGTTCATTTGAGTCTTTGTTTAAGAAATTTGGAATTTAATTGCCGAAGTTATCGAGCTTCAAAGTGTGAATAATCACAAAAACTGAATCTTTGAGCTCATAAAGTACTATTTTTCGTGGAAACTTAAGATGATACAATCATGATGTGCTATGTCATGTTAAAGATCTCGTCGAGATGGTTCATTTGAGTCTCCGTTTAAGAAATTTGGTCCTCATTGACCGAAGTTATCGAGCTTCAAAATGTGAAAAATCACAACAACTGAATGTTTGAGCTCATAAAGTACTATTTTTCGTGGAATCTCAAGATGATACAATCATGATGTGCTATGTCATGTTAAAGATCTCGTCGAGATGGTTCATTTGAGTCTTTGTTTAAGAAATTTGGATTTAATTGCCGAAGTTATCGAGCTTCAAAGTGTGAATATTCACAAAAACTGTATGTTTGAGCTCATAAAGTACTATTTTTCGTGGAAACTCAAGATGATACAATCATGATGTGTTACGTCATGTTAAAGATCTCGTCGAGATGGTTCATTTGAGTCTTTGTTTAAGAAATTTGGAATTTAATTGCCGAAGTTATCGAGCTTCAAAGTGTGAATAATCACAAAAACTGAATCTTTGAGCTCATAAAGTACTATTTTTCGTGGAAACTTAAGATGATACAATCATGATGTGCTATGTCATGTTAAAGATCTCGTCGAGATGGTTCATTTGAGTCTCCGTTTAAGAAATTTGGTCCTCATTGACCGAAGTTATCGAGCTTCAAAATGTGAAAAATCACAACAACTGAATGTTTGAGCTCATAAAGTACTATTTTTCGTGGAAACTCAAGATGATACAGTCATGATGTGTTACGTCATGTTAAAGATCTCGTCGAGATGGTTCATTTGAGTCTTTGTTTAAGAAATTTGGATTTAATTGCCGAAGTTATCGAGCTTCAAAGTGTGAATATTCACAAAAACTGAATGTTTGAGCTCATAAAGTACTATTTTTCTTGGAATCTCAAGATGATTCAATCATGATGTGTTACGTCATGTTAAAGATCTCGTAGAGATGGTTCATTTGAGTCTTTGTTTAAGAAATTTGGATTTAATTGCCGAAGTTATCGAGCTTCAAAGTGTGAATAATCACAAAAACTGTATGTTTGAGCTCATAAAGTACTATTTTTCTTGGAATCTCAAGATGATTCAATCATGATGTGTTACGTCATGTTAAAGATATCGTCGAGATGGTTCATTTGAGTCTTTGTTTAAGAAATTTGGAATTTAATTGCCGAAGTTATCGAGCTTCAAAGTGTGAATATTCACAAAAACTGAATGTTTGAGCTCATAAAGTACTATTTTTCGTGGAAACTCAAGATGATACAATCATGATGTGTAACGTCATGTTAAAGATCTCGTCGAGATGGTTCATTTGAGTCTTTGTTTAAGAAATTTGGTCCTCATTGACCGTAGTTATCGAGCTTCAAAATGTGAAAAATCACAACAACTGAATGTTTGAGCTCATAAAGTACTATTTTTCTTGGAAACTCAAGATGATAAAATCATGATGTGTTACGTCATGCTAAAGATCTCGTCGAGATGGTTCATTTGAGTCTTTGTTTAAGAAATTTGGAATTTAATTGCCGAAGTTATCGAGCTTCAAAGTGTGAAAAATCACAACAACTGAATGTTTGAGCTCATAAAGTACTATTTTTCTTGGAAACTCAAGATGATACAATCATGATGTGTTACGTCATGTTAAAGATCTCGTAGAGATGGTTCATTTGAGTCTTTGTTTAAGAAATTTGGAATTTAATTGCCGAAGTTATCGAGCTTCAAAGTGTGAATATTCACAAAAACTGAATGTTTGAGCTCATAAAGTACTATTTTTCGTGGAAACTCAAGATGATACAATCATGATGTGTAACGTCATGTTAAAGATCTCGTCGAGATGGTTCATTTGAGTCTTTGTTTAAGAAATTTGGAATTTAATTGCCGAAGTTATCGAGCTTCAAATTGTGAATATTCACAAAAACTGAATGTTTGAGCTCATAAAGTACTATTTTTCGTGGAAACTCAAGATGATACAATCATGATGTGTAACGTCATGTTAAAGATCTCGTAGAGATGGTTCATTTGAGTCTTTGTTTAAGAAATTTGGAATTTAATTACCGAAGTTATCGAGCTTCAAAGTGTGAATATTCACAAAAACTGAATGTTTGAGCTCATAAAGTACTATTTTTCTTGGAAACTCAAGATGATACAATCATGATGTGTTACGTCATGTTAAAGATCTCGTCGAGATGGTTCATTTGAGTCTCCGTTTAAGAAATTTGGTCCTCATTGACCGAAGTTATCGAGTTTCAAAATGTGAAAAATCACAACAACTGAATGTTTGAGCTCATAAAGTACTATTTTTCTTGGAAACTCAAGATGATACAGTCATGATGTGTTACGTCATGTTAAAGATCTCGTAGAGATGGTTCATTTGAGTCTTTGTTTAAGAAATTTGGATTTAATTGCCGAAGTTATCGAGCTTCAAAGTGTGAATAATCACAAAAACTGTATGTTTGAGCTCATAAAGTACTATTTTTCTTGGAAACTCAAGATGATACAATCATGATGTGTTACGTCATGTTAAAGATCTCGTAGAGATGGTTCATTTGAGTCTTTGTTTAAGAAATTTGGAATTTATTTGCCGAAGTTATCGAGCTTCAAAGTGTGAATAATCACAAAAACTGTATGTTTGAGCTCATAAAGTACTATTTTTCTTGGAAACTCAAGATGATACAATCATGATGTGTTACGTCATGTTAAAGATCTCGTCGAGATGGTTCATTTGAGTCTCCGTTTAAGAAATTTGGTCCTCATTGACCGAAGTTATCGAGTTTCAAAATGTGAAAAATCACAACAACTGAATGTTTGAGCTCATAAAGTACTATTTTTCTTGGAAACTCAAGATGATACAGTCATGATGTGTTACGTCATGTTAAAGATCTCGTAGAGATGGTTCATTTGAGTCTTTGTTTAAGAAATTTGGATTTAATTGCCGAAGTTATCGAGCTTCAAAGTGTGAATAATCACAAAAACTGTATGTTTGAGCTCATAAAGTACTATTTTTCTTGGAAACTCAAGATGATACAATCATGATGTGTTACGTCATGTTAAAGATCTCGTAGAGATGGTTCATTTGAGTCTTTGTTTAAGAAATTTGGAATTTATTTGCCGAAGTTATCGAGCTTCAAAGTGTGAATAATCACAAAAACTGTATGTTTGAGCTCATAAAGTACTATTTTTCTTGGAAACTCAAGATGATAAAATCATGATGTGTTACGTCATGTTAAAGATCTCGTCGAGATGGTTCATTTGAGTCTCCGTTTAAGAAATTTGGTCCTCATTGACCGAAGTTATCGAGTTTCAAAATGTGAAAAATCACAACAACTGAATGTTTGAGCTCATAAAGTACTATTTTTCTTGGAAACTCAAGATGATACAGTCATGATGTGTTACGTCATGTTAAAGATCTCGTAGAGATGGTTCATTTGAGTCTTTGTTTAAGAAATTTGGATTTAATTGCCGAAGTTATCGAGCTTCAAAGTGTGAATAATCACAAAAACTGTATGTTTGAGCTCATAAAGTACTATTTTTCTTGGAAACTCAAGATGATACAATCATGATGTGTTACGTCATGTTAAAGATCTCGTAGAGATGGTTCATTTGAGTCTTTGTTTAAGAAATTTGGAATTTATTTGCCGAAGTTATCGAGCTTCAAAGTGTGAATAATCACAAAAACTGTATGTTTGAGCTCATAAAGTACTATTTTTCTTGGAAACTCAAGATGATACAATCATGATGTGTTACGTCATGTTAAAGATCTCGTAGAGATGGTTCATTTGAGTCTTTGTTTAAGAAATTTGGATTTAATTGCCGAAGTTATCGAGCTTCAAAGTGTGAATAATCACAAAAACTGTATGTTTGAGCTCATAAAGTACTATTTTTCTTGGAAACTCAAGATGATACAATCATGATGTGTTACGTCATGTTAAAGATCTCGTAGAGATGGTTCATTTGAGTCTTTGTTTAAGAAATTTGGAATTTATTTGCCGAAGTTATCGAGCTTCAAAGTGTGAATAATCACAAAAACTGTATGTTTGAGCTCATAAAGTACTATTTTTCTTGGAAACTCAAGATGATACAATCATGATGTGTTACGTCATGTTAAAGATCTCGTCGAGATGGTTCATTTGAGTCTCCGTTTAAGAAATTTGGTCCTCATTGACCGAAGTTATCGAGTTTCAAAATGTGAAAAATCACAACAACTGAATGTTTGAGCTCATAAAGTACTATTTTTCTTGGAAACTCAAGATGATACAGTCATGATGTGTTACGTCATGTTAAAGATCTCGTAGAGATGGTTCATTTGAGTCTTTGTTTAAGAAATTTGGATTTAATTGCCGAAGTTATCGAGCTTCAAAGTGTGAATAATCACAAAAACTGTATGTTTGAGCTCATAAAGTACTATTTTTCTTGGAAACTCAAGATGATACAATCATGATGTGTTACGTCATGTTAAAGATCTCGTAGAGATGGTTCATTTGAGTCTTTGTTTAAGAAATTTGGAATTTATTTGCCGAAGTTATCGAGCTTCAAAGTGTGAATAATCACAAAAACTGTATGTTTGAGCTCATAAAGTACTATTTTTCTTGGAAACTCAAGATGATACAATCATGATGTGTTACGTCATGTTAAAGATCTCGTAGAGATGGTTCATTTGAGTCTTTGTTTAAGAAATTTGGATTTAATTGCCGAAGTTATCGAGCTTCAAAGTGTGAATAATCACAAAAACTGTATGTTTGAGCTCATAAAGTACTATTTTTCGTGGAAACTCAAGATGATACAATCATGATGTGTTACGTCATGTTAAAGATCTCGTCGAGATGGTTCATTTGAGTCTCCGTTTAAGAAATTTGGTCCTCATTGACCGAAGTTATCGAGCTTCAAAGTGTGAAAAATCACAAAAACTGTATGTTGGTGCTCATAAAGTACTATTTTTCGTGGAAACTCAAGATGATACAGTCATGATGTGTTACGTCATGTTAAAGATCTCGTCGAGATGGTTCATTTGAGTCTTTGTTTAAGAAATTTGGATTTAATTGCCGAAGTTATCGAGCTTCAAAGTGTGAAAAATCACAAAAACTGTATGTTTGAGCTCATAAAGTACTATTTTTCGTGGAAACTCAAGATGATACAATCATGATGTGTTACGTCATGTTAAAGGTCTCGTCGAGATGGTTCATTTGAGTCTTTGTTTAAGAAATTTGGATTTAATTGCCGAAGTTATCAAGCTTCAAAGTGTGAATATTCACAAAAACTGAATGTTTGGGCTCATAAAGTACTATTTTTCTTGGAATCTCAAGGTGATTCAATCATGATGTGTTACGTAATGTTAAAGATCTCGTCGAGATGGTTCATTTGAGTCTTTGTTTAAAAAATTTGGTCTTCATTGACCGAAGTTATCGAGCTTCAAAGTGTGAAAAATCACAAAAACTGTATGTTGGTGCTCATAAAGTACTATTTTTCGTGGAAACTCAAGATGATACAGTCATGATGTGTTACGTCATGTTAAAGATCTCGTCGAGATGGTTCATTTGACTCTTTGTTTAAGAAATTTGGATTTAATTGCCGAAGTTATCGAGCTTCAAAGTGTGAATATTCACAAAAACTGAATGTTTGAGCTCATAAAGTACTATTTTTCTTGGAATCTCAAGATGATTCAATCATGATGTGTTACGTAATGTTAAAGATCTCGTCGAGATGGTTCATTTGAGTCTTTATTTAAAAAATTTGGTCTTCATTGATCGAAGTTATCGAGCTTCAAAGTGTGAAAAATCACAAAAACTGTATGTTGGAGCTCATAAAGTACTATTTTTCGTGGAAACTCAAGATGATACAGTCATGATGTGTTACGTCATGCTAAAGATCTCGTAGAGATGGTTCATTTGAGTCATTGTTTAAAAAATTTGGTCTTCATTGACCGAAGTTATCGAGCTTCAAAGTGTGAAAAATCACAAAAACTGTATGTTGGAGCTCATAAAGTACTATTTTTCGTGGAAACTCAAGATGATACAGTCATGATGTGTTACGTCATGCTAAAGATCTCGTAGAGATGGTTCATTTGAGTCTTTGTTTAAGAAATTTGGATTTAATTGCCGAAGTTATCGAGCTTCAAATTGTGAATATTCACAAAAACTGAATGTTTGAGCTCATAAAGTACTATTTTTCTTGGAATCTCAAGA
Source organism: Euwallacea fornicatus (assembly GCF_040115645.1). Taxonomy (NCBI): domain Eukaryota; kingdom Metazoa; phylum Arthropoda; class Insecta; order Coleoptera; family Curculionidae; genus Euwallacea; species Euwallacea fornicatus. Next base: position 369,929 of record NW_027096049.1, on the reverse strand, counting down.
TGATAAAATCATGATGTGTTACGTCATGTTAAAGATCTCGTCGAGATGGTTCATTTGAGTCTTTGTTTAAGAAATTTGGATTTAATTGCCGAAGTTATCGAGCTTCAAAGTGTGAATAATCACAAAAACTGTATGTTTGAGCTCATAAAGTACTATTTTTCTTGGAAACTCAAGATGATACAATCATGATGTGTTACGTCATGTTAAAGATCTCGTCGAGATGGTTCATTTGAGTCTTTGTTTAAGAAATTTGGAATTTAATTGCCGAAGTTATCGTGCTTCAAAGTGTGAAAAATCACAAAAACTGAATGTTTGAGCTCATAAAGTACTATTTTTCTTGGAAACTCAAGATGATACAATCATGATGTGTTACGTCATGTTAAAGATCTCGTCGAGATGGTTCATTTGAGCCTTTGTTTAAGAAATTTGGATTTAATTGCCGAAGTTATCGAGCTTCAAAGTGTGAAAAATCACAAAAACTGTATGTTTGAGCTCATAAAGTACTATTTTTCGTGGAATCTCAAGATGATTCAATCATGATGTGTTACGTAATGTTAAAGATCTCGTAGAGATGGTTCATTTGAGTCTTTGTTTAAGAAATTTGGAATTTATTTGCCGAAGTTATCGAGCTTCAAAGTGTGAATAATCACAAAAACTGTATGTTTGAGCTAATAAAGTACTATTTTTCGTGGAAACTCAAGATGATTCAAACATGATGTGTTACGTCATGTTAAAGATCTCGTCGAGATGGTTCATTTGAGTCATTGTTTAAGAAATTTGGAATTTAAGTGCCGAAGTTATCGAGCTTCAAAGTGTGAAAAATCACAAAAACTGTATGTTTGAGCTCATAAAGTACTTTTTTTCGTGGAAACTCAAGATGATACAGTCATGATGTGTTACGTAATGTTAAAGATCTCGTCGAGATGGTTCATTTGAGTCTTTGTTTAAGAAATTTGGATTTAATTGCCGAAGTTATCGAGCTTCAAAGTGTGAAAAATCACAAAAACTGTATGTTTGAGCTCATAAAGTACTATTTTTCGTGGAAACTCAAGATGATACAATCATGATGTGTTACGTCATGTTAAAGATTTCATCGAGATGGTTCATTTGAGTCTTTGTTTAAGAAATTTGGAATTTAATTGCCGAAGTTATCGAGCTTCAAAGTGTGAATAATCACAAAAACTGTATGTTTGAGCTCATAAAGTACTATTTTTCTTGGAAACTCAAGATGATACAATCATGATGTGTTACGTCATGTTAAAGATCTCGTCGAGATGGTTCATTTGAGTCTTTGTTTAAGAAATTTGGAATTTAATTGCCGAAGTTATCGTGCTTCAAAGTGTGAAAAATCACAAAAACTGAATGTTTGAGCTCATAAAGTACTATTTTTCTTGGAAACTCAAGATGATACAATCATGATGTGTTACGTCATGTTAAAGATCTCGTCGAGATGGTTCATTTGAGCCTTTGTTTAAGAAATTTGGATTTAATTGCCGAAGTTATCGAGCTTCAAAGTGTGAAAAATCACAAAAACTGTATGTTTGAGCTCATAAAGTACTATTTTTCGTGGAAACTCAAGATGATACAGTCATGATGTGTTACGTCATGTTAAAGATCTCGTAGAGATGGTTCATTTGAGTCTTTGTTTAAGAAATTTGGAATTTAATTGCCGATGTTATCGAGCTTCAAAGTGTGAAAAATCACAAAAACTGTATGTTTGAGCTCATAAAGTACTATTTTTCTTGGAAACTCAAGATGATTCAATCATGATGTGTTACGTCATGCTAAAGATCTCGTAGAGATGGTTCATTTGAGTCTTTGTTTAAGAAATTTGGATTTAATTGCCGAAGTTATCGAGCTTCAAATTGTGAATATTCACAAAAACTGAACGTTTGAGCTCATAAAGTACTATTTTTCTTGGAATCTCAAGATGATTCAATCATGATGTGTTACGTAATGTTAAAGATCTCGTCGAGATGGTTCATTTGAGTCTTTGTTTAAGAAATTTGGAATTTAAGTGCCGAAGTTATCGAGCTTCAAAGTGTGAATAATCACAAAAACTGTATGTTTGAGCTCATAAAGTACTATTTTTCGTGGAAACTCAAGTTGATACAATCATGATGTGTTACGTCATGTTAAAGATCTCGTCGAGATGGTTCATTTGAGTCTTTGTTTAAGAAATTTGGAATTTAATTGCCGAAGTTATCGAGCTTCAAAGTGTGAAAAATCACAAAAACTGAATGTTTGAGCTCATAAAGTACTATTTTTCTTGGAAACTCAAGTTGATGCAATCATGATGTGTTACGTCATGTTAAAGATCTCGTCGAGATGGTTCATTTGAGTCTTTGTTTAAGAAATTTGGATTTAATTGCCGAAGTTATCGAGCTTCAAAGTGTGAAAAATCACAAAAACTGTATGTTTGAGCTCATAAAGTACTATTTTTCGTGGAAACTCAAGATGATACAATCATGATGTGTTACGTCATGTTAAAGATTTTATCGAGATGGTTCATTTGAGTCTTTGTTTAAGAAATTTGGAATTTAATTGCCGAAGTTATCGAGCTTCAAAGTGTGAAAAATCACAAAAACTGTATGTTGGAGCTCATAAAGTACTATTTTTCGTGGAAACTCAAGATGATACAGTCATGATGTGTTACGTCATGTTAAAGATCTCGTAGAGATGGTTCATTTGAGTCTTTGTTTAAGAAATTTGAATTTAATTGCCGAAGTTATCGAGCTTCAAAGTGTGAAAAATCACAAAAACTGTATGTTTGAGCTCATAAAGTACTATTTTTCGTGGAAACTCAAGATGATACAATCATGATGTGTTACGTCATGTTAAAGATTTCATCGAGATGGTTCATTTGAGTCTTTGTTTAAGAAATTGGGATTTAATTGCCGAAGTTATCGAGCTTCAAAGTGTGAATATTCACAAAAACTGAATGTTTGAGCTCATAAAGTACTATTTTTCTTGGAATCTCAAGATGATAAAATCATGATGTGTTACGTCATGTTAAAGATCTCGTCGAGATGGTTCATTTGAGTCTTTGTTTAAGAAATTTGGAATTTAATTGCCGAAGTTATCGAGCTTCAAAATGTGAAAAATCACAAAAACTGTATGTTGGAGCTCATAAAGTACTATTTTTCGTGGAAACTCAAGATGATACAGTCATGATGTGTTACGTCATGTTAAAGAACTCGTAGAGATGGTTCATTTGAGTCTTTGTTTAAGAAATTTGAATTTAATTGCCGAAGTTATCGAGCTTCAAAGTGTGAAAAATCACAAAAACTGTATGTTTGAGCTCATAAAGTACTATTTTTCGTGGAAACTCAAGATGATACAATCATGATGTGTTACGTCATGTTAAAGATTTCATCGAGATGGTTCATTTGAGTCTTTGTTTAAGAAATTTGGAATTTAATTGCCGAAGTTATCGAGATTCAAAGTGTGAATAATCACAAAAACTGTATGTTGGAGCTCATAAAGTACTATTTTTCATGGAAACTCAAGATGATACAGTCATGATGTGTTACGTCATGTTAAAGATCTCGTAGAGATGGTTCATTTGAGTCTTTGTTTAAGGAATTTGGATTTAATTGCCGAAGTTATCGAGCTTCAAAGTGTGAAAAATCACAAAAACTGTATGTTTGAGCTCATAAAGTACTATTTTTCGTGGAAACTCAAGATGATACAATCATGATGTGCTATGTCATGTTAAAGATCTCGTCGAGATGGTTCATTTGAGTCTCCGTTTAAGAAATTTGGTCCTCATTGACCGTAGTTATCGAGCTTCAAAATGTGAAAAATCACAACAACTGAATGTTTGAGCTCATAAAGTACTATTTTTCTTGGAAACTCAAGATGATACAATCATGATGTGTTACGTCATGTTAAAGATCTCGTAGAGATGGTTCATTTGAGTCTTTGTTTAAGAAATTTGGATTTAATTGCCGAAGTTATCGAGCTTCAAATTGTGAATATTCACAAAAACTGTATGTTTGAGCTCATAAAGTACTATTTTTCGTGGAAACTCAAGATGATACAGTCATGATGTGTTACGTCATGTTAAAGATCTCGTAGAGATGGTTCATTTGAGTCTTTGTTTAAGAAATTGGGATTTAATTGCCGAAGTTATCGAGCTTCAAAGTGTGAATATTCACAAAAACTGAATGTTTGAGCTCATAAAGTACTATTTTTCGTGGAAACTCAAGATGATACAATCATGATGTGCTATGTCATGTTAAAGATCTCGTCGAGATGGTTCATTTGAGTCTCCGTTTAAGAAATTTGGTCCTCATTGACCGTAGTTATCGAGCTTCAAAATGTGAAAAATCACAACAACTGAATGTTTGAGCTCATAAAGTACTATTTTTCATGGAAACTCAAGATGATACAGTCATGATGTGTTACGTCATGTTAAAGATCTCGTAGAGATGGTTCATTTGAGTCTTTGTTTAAGAAATTTGGAATTTAATTGCCGAAGTTATCGAGCTTCAAAGTGTGAATATTCACAAAAACTGAATGTTTGAGCTCATAAAGTACTATTTTTCTTGGAAACTCAAGATGATACAATCATGATGTGTTACGTCATGTTAAAGATCTCGTCGAGATGGTTCATTTGAGTCTCCGTTTAAGAAATTTGGTCCTCATTGACCGAAGTTATCGAGCTTCAAAATGTGAAAAATCACAACAACTGAATGTTTGAGCTCATAAAGTACTATTTTTCTTGGAAACTCAAGATGATACAATCATGATGTGTTACGTCATGTTAAAGATCTCGTAGAGATGGTTCATTTGAGTCTTTGTTTAAGAAATTTGGATTTAATTGCCGAAGTTATCGAGCTTCAAAGTGTGAATAATCACAAAAACTGTATGTTTGAGCTCATAAAGTACTATTTTTCTTGGAAACTCAAGATGATACAATCATGATGTGTTACGTCATGTTAAAGATCTCGTAGAGATGGTTCATTTGAGTCTTTGTTTAAAAAATTTGGTCTTCATTGACCGAAGTTATCGAGCTTCAAAGTGTGAAAAATCACAAAAACTGTATGTTGGTGCTCATAAAGTACTATTTTTCGTGGAAACTCAAGATGATACAGTCATGATGTGTTACGTCATGTTAAAGATCTCGTCGAGATGGTTCATTTGAGTCTTTGTTTAAGAAATTTGGATTTAATTGCCGAAGTTATCGAGCTTCAAAGTGTGAAAAATCACAAAAACTGTATGTTTGAGCTCATAAAGTACTATTTTTCGTGGAAACTCAAGATGATACAATCATGATGTGTTACGTCATGTTAAAGATCTCGTCGAGATGGTTCATTTGTGTCTTTGTTTAAGAAATTTGGATTTAATTGCCGAAGTTATCGAGCTTCAAAGTGTGAATATTCACAAAAACTGAATGTTTGAGCTCATAAAGTACTATTTTTCTTGGAATCTCAAGATGATTCAATCATGATGTGTTACGTAATGTTAAAGATCTCGTCGAGATGGTTCATTTGAGTCTTTGTTTAAAAAATTTGGTCTTCATTGACCGAAGTTATCGAGCTTCAAAGTGTGAAAAATCAAAAAAACTGTATGGTGGAGCTCATAAAGTACTATTTTTCGTGGAAACTCAAGATGATACAGTCATGATGTGTTACGTCATGCTAAAGATCTCGTAGAGATGGTTCATTTGAGTCTTTGTTTAAGAAATTTGGATTTAATTGCCGAAGTTATCGAGCTTCAAATTGTGAATATTCACAAAAACTGAATGTTTGAGCTCATAAAGTACTATTTTTCTTGGAATCTCAAGATGATTCAATCATGATGTGTTACGTAATGTTAAAGATCTCGTAGAGATGGTTCATTTGAGTCTTTGTTTAAGAAATTTGGATTTAATTGCCGAAGTTATCGAGCTTCAAAGTGTGAATATTCACAAAAACTGAATGTTTGAGCTCATAAAGTACTATTTTTCTTGGAATCTCAAGATGATAAAATGATGATGTGTTACGTCATGTTAAAGATCTCGTCGAGATGGTTCATTTGAGTCTTTGTTTAAGAAATTTGGATTTAATTGCCGAAGTTATCGAGCTTCAAAGTGTGAATAATCACAAAAACTGTATGTTTGAGCTCATAAAGTACTATTTTTCTTGGAAACTCAAGATGATACAATCATGATGTGTTACGTCATGTTAAAGATCTCGTCGAGATGGTTCATTTGAGTCTTTGTTTAAGAAATTTGGAATTTAATTGCCGAAGTTATCGAGATTCAAAGTGTGAATAATCACAAAAACTGTATGTTGGAGCTCATAAAGTACTATTTTTCATGGAAACTCAAGATGATACAGTCATGATGTGTTACGTCATGTTAAAGATCTCGTAGAGATGGTTCATTTGAGTCTTTGTTTAAGAAATTGGGATTTAATTGCCGAAGTTATCGAGCTTCAAAGTGTGAATATTCACAAAAACTGAATGTTTGAGCTCATAAAGTACTATTTTTCTTGGAATCTCAAGATGATAAAATCATGATGTGTTACGTCATGTTAAAGATCTCGTCGAGATGGTTCATTTGAGTCTTTGTTTAAGAAATTTGGAATTTAATTGCCGAAGTTATCGAGCTTCAAAGTGTGAAAAATCACAAAAACTGTATGTTGGAGCTCATAAAGTACTATTTTTCGTGGAAACTCAAGATGATACAGTCATGATGTGTTACGTCATGTTAAAGAACTCGTAGAGATGGTTCATTTGAGTCTTTGTTTAAGAAATTTGAATTTAATTGCCGAAGTTATCGAGCTTCAAAGTGTGAAAAATCACAAAAACTGTATGTTTGAGCTCATAAAGTACTATTTTTCGTGGAAACTCAAGATGATACAATCATGATGTGTTACGTCATGTTAAAGATTTCATCGAGATGGTTCATTTGAGTCTTTGTTTAAGAAATTTGGAATTTAATTGCCGAAGTTATCGAGATTCAAAGTGTGAATAATCACAAAAACTGTATGTTGGAGCTCATAAAGTACTATTTTTCATGGAAACTCAAGATGATACAGTCATGATGTGTTACGTCATGTTAAAGATCTCGTAGAGATGGTTCATTTGAGTCTTTGTTTAAGGAATTTGGAATTTAATTGCCGAAGTTATCGAACTTCAAAGTGTGAAAAATCACAAAAACTGTATGTTTGAGCTCATAAAGTACTATTTTTCTTGGAAACTCAAGATGATACAGTCATGATGTGTTACGTCATGTTAAAGATCTCGTCGAAATGGTTCATTTGAGTCTTTGTTTAAGAAATTTGGATTTAATTGCCGAAGTTATCGAGCTTCAAAGTGTGAAAAATCACAAAAACTGTATGTTTGAACTCATAAAGTACTATTTTTCGTGGAAACTCAAGATGATACAATCATGATGTGTTACGTCATGTTAAAGATCTCGTAGAGATGGTTCATTTGAGTCATTGTTTAAAAAATTTGGTCTTCATTGACCGAAGTTATCGAGCTTCAAAGTGTGAAAAATCACAAAAACTGTATGTTGGAGCTCATAAAGTACTATTTTCCGTGGAAACTCAAGATGATACAGTCATGATGTGTTACGTCATGTTAAAGATCTCGTAGAGATGGTTCATTTGAGTCTTTGTTTAAGAAATTTGGAATTTAATTGCCGAAGTTATCGAGCTTCAAAGTGTGAATAATCACAAAAACTGTATGTTTGAGCTCATAAAGTACTATTTTTCGTGGAAACTCAAGATGATACAGTCATGATGTGTTACGTCATGTTAAAGATCTCGTAGAGATGGTTCATTTGAGTCTTTGTTTAAGAAATTGGGATTTAATTGCCGAAGTTATCGAGCTTCAAAGTGTGAATATTCACAAAAACTGAATGTTTGAGCTCATAAAGTACTATTTTTCTTGGAATCTCAAGATGATAAAATCATGATGTGTTACGTCATGTTAAAGATCTCGTCGAGATGGTTCATTTGAGTCTTTGTTTAAGAAATTTGGAATTTAAGTGCCGAAGTTATCGAGCTTCAAAGTGTGAAAAATCACAAAAACTGTATGTTGGAGCTCATAAAGTACTATTTTTCTTGGAAACTCAAGATGATACAGTCATGATGTGTTACGTCATGTTAAAGATCTCGTCGAAATGGTTCATTTGAGTCTTTGTTTAAGAAATTTTGATTTAATTGCCGAAGTTATCGAGCTTCAAAGTGTGAAAAATCACAAAAACTGTATGTTTGAGCTCATAAAGTACTATTTTTCGTGGAAACTCAAGATGATACAATCATGATGTGTTACGTCATGTTAAAGATCTCGTAGAGATGGTTCATTTGAGTCTTTGTTTAAGAAATTTGGAATTTAATTGCCGAAGTTATCGAGCTTCAAAGTGTGAAAAATCACAAAAACTGTATGTTTGAGCTCATAAAGTACTATTTTTCTTGGAAACTCAAGATGATTCAATCATGATGTGTTACGTCATGCTAAAGATCTCGTAGAGATGGTTCATTTGAGTCTTTGTTTAAGAAATTGGGATTTAATTGCCGAAGTTATCGAGCTTCAAAGTGTGAATATTCACAAAAACTGAATGTTTGAGCTCATAAAGTACTATTTTTCGTGGAAACTCAAGATGATACAGTCATGATGTGTTACGTCATGTTAAAGATCTCGTAGAGATGGTTCATTTGAGTCTTTGTTTAAGAAATTGGGATTTAATTGCCGAAGTTATCGAGCTTCAAAGTGTGAATATTCACAAAAACTGAATGTTTGAGCTCATAAAGTACTATTTTTCGTGGAAACTCAAGATGATACAATCATGATGTGCTATGTCATGTTAAAGATCTCGTCGAGATGGTTCATTTGAGTCTCCGTTTAAGAAATTTGGTCCTCATTGACCGTAGTTATCGAGCTTCAAAATGTGAAAAATCACAACAACTGAATGTTTGAGCTCATAAAGTACTATTTTTCTTGGAAACTCAAGATGATACAATCATGATGTGTTACGTCATGTTAAAGATCTCGTAGAGATGGTTCATTTGAGTCTTTGTTTAAGAAATTGGGATTTAATTGCCGAAGTTATCGAGCTTCAAAGTGTGAATATTCACAAAAACTGAATGTTTGAGCTCATAAAGTACTATTTTTCGTGGAAACTCAAGATGATACAATCATGATGTGCTATGTCATGTTAAAGATCTCGTCGAGATGGTTCATTTGAGTCTCCGTTTAAGAAATTTGGTCCTCATTGACCGTAGTTATCGAGCTTCAAAATGTGAAAAATCACAAAAACTGTATGTTGGAGCTCATAAAGTACTATTTTTCGTGGAAACTCAAGATGATACAGTCATGATGTGTTACGTCATGTTAAAGAACTCGTAGAGATGGTTCATTTGAGTCTTTGTTTAAGAAATTTGAATTTAGTTGCCGAAGTTATCGAGCTTCAAAGTGTGAAACATCACAAAAACTGTATGTTTGAGCTCATAAAGTACTATTTTTCGTGGAAACTCAAGATGATACAATCATGATGTGTTACGTCATGTTAAAGATTTCATCGAGATGGTTCATTTGAGTCTTTGTTTAAGAAATTTGGAATTTAATTGCCGAAGTTATCGAGATTCAAAGTGTGAATAATCACAAAAACTGTATGTTGGAGCTCATAAAGTACTATTTTTCATGGAAACTCAAGATGATACAGTCATGATGTGTTACGTCATGTTAAAGATCTCGTAGAGATGGTTCATTTGAGTCTTTGTTTAAGGAATTTGGAATTTAATTGCCGAAGTTATCGAGCTTCAAAGTGTGAAAAATCACAAAAACTGTATGTTTGAGCTCATAAAGTACTATTTTTCTTGGAAACTCAAGATGATTCAATCATGATGTGTTACGTCATGCTAAAGATCTCGTAGAGATGGTTCATTTGAGTCTTTGTTTAAGAAATTGGGATTTAATTGCCGAAGTTATCGAGCTTCAAAGTGTGAATATTCACAAAAACTGAATGTTTGAGCTCATAAAGTACTATTTTTCGTGGAAACTCAAGATGATACAGTCATGATGTGTTACGTCATGTTAAAGATCTCGTAGAGATGGTTCATTTGAGTCTTTGTTTAAGAAATTTTGATTTAATTGCCGAAGTTATCGAGCTTCAAAGTGTGAAAAATCACAAAAACTGTATGTTGGAGCTCATAAAGTACTATTTTTCTTGGAAACTCAAGATGATACAGTCATGATGTGTTACGTCATGTTAAAGATCTCGTCGAAATGGTTCATTTGAGTCTTTGTTTAAGAAATTTTGATTTAATTGCCGAAGTTATCGAGCTTCAAAGTGTGAAAAATCACAAAAACTGTATGTTTGAGCTCATAAAGTACTATTTTTCTTGGAAACTCAAGATGATTCAATCATGATGTGTTACGTCATGCTAAAGATCTCGTAGAGATGGTTCATTTGAGTCTTTGTTTAAGAAATTGGGATTTAATTGCCGAAGTTATCGAGCTTCAAATTGTGAATATTCACAAAAACTGTATGTTTGAGCTCATAAAGTACTATTTTTCGTGGAAACTCAAGATGATACAGTCATGATGTGTTACGTCATGTTAAAGATCTCGTAGAGATGGTTCATTTGAGTCTTTGTTTAAGAAATTGGGATTTAATTGCCGAAGTTATCGAGCTTCAAAGTGTGAATATTCACAAAAACTGAATGTTTGAGCTCATAAAGTACTATTTTTCGTGGAAACTCAAGATGATACAATCATGATGTGCTATGTCATGTTAAAGATCTCGTCGAGATGGTTCATTTGAGTCTCCGTTTAAGAAATTTGGTCCTCATTGACCGTAGTTATCGAGCTTCAAAATGTGAAAAATCACAACAACTGAATGTTTGAGCTCATAAAGTACTATTTTTCTTGGAAACTCAAGATGATACAATCATGATGTGTTACGTCATGTTAAAGATCTCGTAGAGATGGTTCATTTGAGTCTTTGTTTAAGAAATTGGGATTTAATTGCCGAAGTTATCGAGCTTCAAAGTGTGAATATTCACAAAAACTGAATGTTTGAGCTCATAAAGTACTATTTTTCGTGGAAACTCAAGATGATACAATCATGATGTGCTATGTCATGTTAAAGATCTCGTCGAGATGGTTCATTTGAGTCTCCGTTTAAGAAATTTGGTCCTCATTGACCGTAGTTATCGAGCTTCAAAATGTGAAAAATCACAACAACTGAATGTTTGAGCTCATAAAGTACTATTTTTCTTGGAAACTCAAGATGATACAATCATGATGTGTTACGTCATGTTAAAGATCTCGTAGAGATGGTTCATTTGAGTCTTTGTTTAAGAAATTTGGAATTTAATTGCCGAAGTTATCGAGCTTCAAAGTGTGAATATTCACAAAAACTGTATGTTTGAGCTCATAAAGTACTATTTTTCGTGGAAACTCAAGATGATACAACCATGATGTGTTACGTCATGTTAAAGATCTCGTAGAGATGGTTCATTTGAGTCTTTGTTTAAGAAATTTGGAATTTAATTGCCGAAGTTATCGAGCTTCAAAGTGTGAATATTCACAAAAACTGTATGTTTGAGCTCATAAAGTACTATTTTTCGTGGAAACTCAAGATGATACAATCATGATGTGTTACGTCATGTTAAAGATCTCGTAGAGATGGTTCATTTGAGTCTTTGTTTAAGAAATTTGGAATTTAATTGCCGAAGTTATCGAGCTTCAAAGTGTGAATATTCACAAAAACTGTATGTTTGAGCTCATAAAGTACTATTTTTCTTGGAAACTCAAGATGATACAATCATGATGTGTTACGTCATGTTAAAGATCTCGTCGAGATGGTTCATTTGAGTCTCCGTTTAAGAAATTTGGTCCTCATTGACCGTAGTTATCGAGCTTCAAAATGTGAAAAATCACAACAACTGAATGTTTGAGCTCATAAAGTACTATTTTTCTTGGAAACTCAAGATGATACAATCATGATGTGTTACGTCATGTTAAAGATCTCGTAGAGATGGTTCATTTGAGTCTTTGTTTAAGAAATTTGGAATTTAATTGCCGAAGTTATCGAGCTTCAAAGTGTGAATATTCACAAAAACTGAATGTTTGACCTCATAAAGTACTATTTTTCGTGGAAACTCAAGATGATACAATCATGATGTGCTATGTCATGTTAAAGATCTCGTCGAGATGGTTCATTTGAGTCTCCGTTTAAGAAATTTGGATTTAATTGCCGAAGTTATCGAGCTTCAAAGTGTGAAAAATCACAAAAACTGTATGTTGGAGCTCATAAAGTACTATTTTTCGTGGAAACTCAAGATGATACAGTCATGATGTGTTACGTCATGTTAAAGAACTCGTAGAGATGGTTCATTTGAGTCTTTGTTTAAGAAATTTGAATTTAGTTGCCGAAGTTATCGAGCTTCAAAGTGTGAAACATCACAAAAACTGTATGTTTGAGCTCATAAAGTACTATTTTTCGTGGAAACTCAAGATGATACAATCATGATGTGTTACGTCATGTTAAAGATTTCATCGAGATGGTTCATTTGAGTCTTTGTTTAAGAAATTTGGAATTTAATTGCCGAAGTTATCGAGATTCAAAGTGTGAATAATCACAAAAACTGTATGTTGGAGCTCATAAAGTACTATTTTTCATGGAAACTCAAGATGATACAGTCATGATGTGTTACGTCATGTTAAAGATCTCGTAGAGATGGTTCATTTGAGTCTTTGTTTAAGGAATTTGGAATTTAATTGCCGAAGTTATCGAGCTTCAAAGTGTGAAAAATCACAAAAACTGTATGTTTGAGCTCATAAAGTACTATTTTTCTTGGAAACTCAAGATGATACAGTCATGATGTGTTACGTCATGTTAAAGATCTCGTCGAAATGGTTCATTTGAGTCTTTGTTTAAGAAATTTGGATTTAATTGCCGAAGTTATCGAGCTTCAAAGTGTGAAAAATCACAAAAACTGTATGTTTGAACTCATAAAGTACTATTTTTCGTGGAAACTCAAGATGATACAATCATGATGTGTTACGTCATGTTAAAGATCTCGTCGAGATGGTTCATTTGTGTCTTTGTTTAAGAAATTTGGATTTAATTGCCGAAGTTATCGAGCTTCAAAGTGTGAATATTCACAAAAACTGAATGTTTGAGCTCATAAAGTACTATTTTTCTTGGAATCTCAAGATGATTCAATCATGATGTGTTACGTAATGTTAAAGATCTCGTCGAGATGGTTCATTTGAGTCTTTGTTTAAAAAATTTGGTCTTCATTGACCGAAGTTATCGAGCTTCAAAGTGTGAAAAATCAAAAAAACTGTATGGTGGAGCTCATAAAGTACTATTTTTCGTGGAAACTCAAGATGATACAGTCATGATGTGTTACGTCATGCTAAAGATCTCGTAGAGATGGTTCATTTGAGTCTTTGTTTAAGAAATTTGGATTTAATTGCCGAAGTTATCGAGCTTCAAATTGTGAATATTCACAAAAACTGAATGTTTGAGCTCATAAAGTACTATTTTTCTTGGAATCTCAAGATGATTCAATCATGATGTGTTACGTAATGTTAAAGATCTCGTACAGATGGTTCATTTGAGTCTTTGTTTAAGAAATTTGGATTTAATTGCCGAAGTTATCGAGCTTCAAAGTGTGAATAATCACAAAAACTGTATGTTGGAGCTCATAAAGTACTATTTTTCTTGGAAACTCAAGATGATACAATCATGATGTGTTACGTCATGTTAAAGATCTCGTCGAGATGGTTCATTTGAGTCTCCGTTTAAGAAATTTGGTCCTCATTGACCGTAGTTATCGAGCTTCAAAATGTGAAAAATCACAACAACTGAATGTTTGAGCTCATAAAGTACTATTTTTCTTGGAAACTCAAGATGATACAATCATGATGTGTTACGTCATGTTAAAGATCTCGTAGAGATGGTTCATTTGAGTCTTTGTTTAAGAAATTTGGAATTTAATTGCCGAAGTTATCGAGCTTCAAAGTGTGAATATTCACAAAAACTGAATGTTTGACCTCATAAAGTACTATTTTTCGTGGAAACTCAAGATGATACAATCATGATGTGCTATGTCATGTTAAAGATCTCGTCGAGATGGTTCATTTGAGTCTCCGTTTAAGAAATTTGGTCCTCATTGACCGTAGTTATCGAGCTTCAAAATGTGAAAAATCACAACAACTGAATGTTTGAGCTCATAAAGTACTATTTTTCTTGGAAACTCAAGATGATACAATCATGATGTGTTACGTCATGTTAAAGATCTCGTAGAGATGGTTCATTTGAGTCTTTGTTTAAGAAATTTGGAATTTAATTGCCGAAGTTATCGAGCTTCAAAGTGTGAATATTCACAAAAACTGAATGTTTGACCTCATAAAGTACTATTTTTCGTGGAAACTCAAGATGATACAATCATGATGTGCTATGTCATGTTAAAGATCTCGTCGAGATGGTTCATTTGAGTCTCCGTTTAAGAAATTTGGATTTAATTGCCGAAGTTATCGAGCTTCAAAGTGTGAAAAATCACAAAAACTGTATGTTGGTGCTCATAAAGTACTATTTTTCGTGGAAACTCAAGATGATACAGTCATGATGTGTTACGTCATGTTAAAGATCTCGTCGAGATGGTTCATTTGTGTCTTTGTTTAAGAAATTTGGATTTAATTGCCGAAGTTATCGAGCTTCAAAGTGTGAAAAATCACAAAAACTGTATGTTTGAGCTCATAAAGTACTATTTTTCGTGGAAACTCAAGATGATACAATCATGATGTGTTACGTCATGTTAAAGATCTCGTCGAGATGGTTCATTTGTGTCTTTGTTTAAGAAATTTGGATTTAATTGCCGAAGTTATCGAGCTTCAAAGTGTGAATATTCACAAAAACTGAATGTTTGAGCTCATAAAGTACTATTTTTCTTGGAATCTCAAGATGATTCAATCATGATGTGTTACGTAATGTTAAAGATCTCGTCGAGATGGTTCATTTGAGTCTTTGTTTAAAAAATTTGGTCTTCATTGACCGAAGTTATCGAGCTTCAAAGTGTGAAAAATCAAAAAAACTGTATGGTGGAGCTCATAAAGTACTATTTTTCGTGGAAACTCAAGATGATACAGTCATGATGTGTTACGTCATGCTAAAGATCTCGTAGAGATGGTTCATTTGAGTCTTTGTTTAAGAAATTTGGATTTAATTGCCGAAGTTATCGAGCTTCAAATTGTGAATATTCACAAAAACTGAATGTTTGAGCTCATAAAGTACTATTTTTCTTGGAATCTCAAGATGATTCAATCATGATGTGTTACGTAATGTTAAAGATCTCGTCGAGATGGTTCATTTGAGTCTTTGTTTAAGAAATTTGGAATTTAATTGCCGAAGTTATCGAGATTCAAAGTGTGAATAATCACAAAAACTGTATGTTGGAGCTCATAAAGTACTATTTTTCATGGAAACTCAAGATGATACAGTCATGATGTGTTACGTCATGTTAAAGATCTCGTAGAGATGGTTCATTTGAGTCTTTGTTTAAGAAATTTGGAATTTAATTGCCGAAGTTATCGAGCTTCAAAGTGTGAATATTCACAAAAACTGAATGTTTGAGCTCATAAAGTACTATTTTTCTTGGAATCTCAAGATGATAAAATCATGATGTGTTACGTCATGTTAAAGATCTCGTCGAGATGGTTCATTTGAGTCTTTGTTTAAGAAATTTGGAATTTAATTGCCGAAGTTATCGAGCTTCAAAGTGTGAAAAATCACAAAAACTGTATGTTGGAGCTCATAAAGTACTATTTTTCGTGGAAACTCAAGATGATACAGTCATGATGTGTTACGTCATGTTAAAGAACTCGTAGAGATGGTTCATTTGAGTCTTTGTTTAAGAAATTTGAATTTAGTTGCCGAAGTTATCGAGCTTCAAAGTGTGAAACATCACAAAAACTGTATGTTTGAGCTCATAAAGTACTATTTTTCGTGGAAACTCAAGATGATACAATCATGATGTGTTACGTCATGTTAAAGATTTCATCGAGATGGTTCATTTGAGTCTTTGTTTAAGAAATTTGGAATTTAATTGCCGAAGTTATCGAGATTCAAAGTGTGAATAATCACAAAAACTGTATGTTGGAGCTCATAAAGTACTATTTTTCATGGAAACTCAAGATGATACAGTCATGATGTGTTACGTCATGTTAAAGATCTCGTAGAGATGGTTCATTTGAGTCTTTGTTTAAGGAATTTGGAATTTAATTGCCGAAGTTATCGAGCTTCAAAGTGTGAAAAATCACAAAAACTGTATGTTTGAGCTCATAAAGTACTATTTTTCTTGGAAACTCAAGATGATACAGTCATGATGTGTTACGTCATGTTAAAGATCTCGTCGAAATGGTTCATTTGAGTCTTTGTTTAAGAAATTTGGATTTAATTGCCGAAGTTATCGAGCTTCAAAGTGTGAAAAATCACAAAAACTGTATGTTTGAACTCATAAAGTACTATTTTTCGTGGAAACTCAAGATGATACAATCATGATGTGTTACGTCATGTTAAAGATCTCGTCGAGATGGTTCATTTGTGTCTTTGTTTAAGAAATTTGGATTTAATTGCCGAAGTTATCGAGCTTCAAAGTGTGAATATTCACAAAAACTGAATGTTTGAGCTCATAAAGTACTATTTTTCTTGGAATCTCAAGATGATTCAATCATGATGTGTTACGTAATGTTAAAGATCTCGTCGAGATGGTTCATTTGAGTCTTTGTTTAAAAAATTTGGTCTTCATTGACCGAAGTTATCGAGCTTCAAAGTGTGAAAAATCAAAAAAACTGTATGGTGGAGCTCATAAAGTACTATTTTTCGTGGAAACTCAAGATGATACAGTCATGATGTGTTACGTCATGCTAAAGATCTCGTAGAGATGGTTCATTTGAGTCTTTGTTTAAGAAATTTGGATTTAATTGCCGAAGTTATCGAGCTTCAAAGTGTGAATAATCTCAAAAACTGTATGTTGGAGCTCATAAAGTACTATTTTTCTTGGAAACTCAAGATGATACAATCATGATGTGTTACGTCATGTTAAAGATCTCGTCGAGATGGTTCATTTGAGTCTTTGTTTAAGAAATTTGGAATTTAATTGCCGAAGTTATCGAGATTCAAAGTGTGAATAATCACAAAAACTGTATGTTGGAGCTCATAAAGTACTATTTTTCATGGAAACTCAAGATGATACAGTCATGATGTGTTACGTCATGTTAAAGATCTCGTAGAGATGGTTCATTTGAGTCTTTGTTTAAGAAATTTGGAATTTAATTGCCGAAGTTATCGAGCTTCAAAGTGTGAATATTCACAAAAACTGAATGTTTGAGCTCATAAAGTACTATTTTTCTTGGAATCTCAAGATGATAAAATCATGATGTGTTACGTCATGTTAAAGATCTCGTCGAGATGGTTCATTTGAGTCTTTGTTTAAGAAATTTGGAATTTAATTGCCGAAGTTATCGAGCTTCAAAGTGTGAAAAATCACAAAAACTGTATGTTGGAGCTCATAAAGTACTATTTTTCGTGGAAACTCAAGATGATACAGTCATGATGTGTTACGTCATGTTAAAGAACTCGTAGAGATGGTTCATTTGAGTCTTTGTTTAAGAAATTTGAATTTAGTTGCCGAAGTTATCGAGCTTCAAAGTGTGAAACATCACAAAAACTGTATGTTTGAGCTCATAAAGTACTATTTTTCGTGGAAACTCAAGATGATACAATCATGATGTGTTACGTCATGTTAAAGATTTCATCGAGATGGTTCATTTGAGTCTTTGTTTAAGAAATTTGGAATTTAATTGCCGAAGTTATCGAGATTCAAAGTGTGAATAATCACAAAAACTGTATGTTGGAGCTCATAAAGTACTATTTTTCATGGAAACTCAAGATGATACAGTCATGATGTGTTACGTCATGTTAAAGATCTCGTAGAGATGGTTCATTTGAGTCTTTGTTTAAGGAATTTGGAATTTAATTGCCGAAGTTATCGAGCTTCAAAGTGTGAAAAATCACAAAAACTGTATGTTTGAGCTCATAAAGTACTATTTTTCTTGGAAACTCAAGATGATACAGTCATGATGTGTTACGTCATGTTAAAGATCTCGTCGAAATGGTTCATTTGAGTCTTTGTTTAAGAAATTTGGATTTAATTGCCGAAGTTATCGAGCTTCAAAGTGTGAAAAATCACAAAAACTGTATGTTTGAACTCATAAAGTACTATTTTTCGTGGAAACTCAAGATGATACAATCATGATGTGTTACGTCATGTTAAAGATCTCGTCGAGATGGTTCATTTGTGTCTTTGTTTAAGAAATTTGGATTTAATTGCCGAAGTTATCGAGCTTCAAAGTGTGAATATTCACAAAAACTGAATGTTTGAGCTCATAAAGTACTATTTTTCTTGGAATCTCAAGATGATTCAATCATGATGTGTTACGTAATGTTAAAGATCTCGTCGAGATGGTTCATTTGAGTCTTTGTTTAAAAAATTTGGTCTTCATTGACCGAAGTTATCGAGCTTCAAAGTGTGAAAAATCAAAAAAACTGTATGGTGGAGCTCATAAAGTACTATTTTTCGTGGAAACTCAAGATGATACAGTCATGATGTGTTACGTCATGCTAAAGATCTCGTAGAGATGGTTCATTTGAGTCTTTGTTTAAGAAATTTGGATTTAATTGCCGAAGTTATCGAGCTTCAAATTGTGAATATTCACAAAAACTGAATGTTGGAGCTCATAAAGTACTATTTTTCATGGAAACTCAAGATGATACAGTCATGATGTGTTACGTCATGTTAAAGATCTCGTAGAGATGGTTCATTTGAGTCTTTGTTTAAGAAATTTGGAATTTAATTGCCGAAGTTATCGAGCTTCAAAGTGTGAATATTCACAAAAACTGAATGTTTGAGCTCATAAAGTACTATTTTTCTTGGAATCTCAAGATGATAAAATCATGATGTGTTACGTCATGTTAAAGATCTCGTCGAGATGGTTCATTTGAGTCTTTGTTTAAGAAATTTGGAATTTAATTGCCGAAGTTATCGAGCTTCAAAGTGTGAATAATCACAAAAACTGTATGTTTGAGCTCATAAAGTACTATTTTTCGTGGAAACTCAAGATGATACAGTCATGATGTGTTACGTCATGTTAAAGATCTCGTAGAGATGGTTCATTTGAGTCTTTGTTTAAGAAATTGGGATTTAATTGCCGAAGTTATCGAGCTTCAAAGTGTGAATATTCACAAAAACTGAATGTTTGAGCTCATAAAGTACTATTTTTCTTGGAATCTCAAGATGATAAAATCATGATGTGTTACGTCATGTTAAAGATCTCGTCGAGATGGTTCATTTGAGTCTTTGTTTAAGAAATTTGGAATTTAATTGCCGAAGTTATCGAGCTTCAAAGTGTGAAAAATCACAAAAACTGTATGTTGGAGCTCATAAAGTACTATTTTTCGTGGAAACTCAAGATGATACAGTCATGATGTGTTACGTCATGTTAAAGAACTCGTAGAGATGGTTCATTTGAGTCTTTGTTTAAGAAATTTGAATTTAGTTGCCGAAGTTATCGAGCTTCAAAGTGTGAAACATCACAAAAACTGTATGTTTGAGCTCATAAAGTACTATTTTTCGTGGAAACTCAAGATGATACAATCATGATGTGTTACGTCATGTTAAAGATTTCATCGAGATGGTTCATTTGAGTCTTTGTTTAAGAAATTTGGAATTTAATTGCCGAAGTTATCGAGATTCAAAGTGTGAATAATCACAAAAACTGTATGTTGGAGCTCATAAAGTACTATTTTTCATGGAAACTCAAGATGATACAGTCATGATGTGTTACGTCATGTTAAAGATCTCGTAGAGATGGTTCATTTGAGTCTTTGTTTAAGAAATTTGGAATTTAATTGCCGAAGTTATCGAGCTTCAAAGTGTGAATATTCACAAAAACTGAATGTTTGAGCTCATAAAGTACTATTTTTCTTGGAATCTCAAGATGATAAAATCATGATGTGTTACGTCATGTTAAAGATCTCGTCGAGATGGTTCATTTGAGTCTTTGTTTAAGAAATTTGGAATTTAATTGCCGAAGTTATCGAGCTTCAAAGTGTGAAAAATCACAAAAACTGTATGTTGGAGCTCATAAAGTACTATTTTTCGTGGAAACTCAAGATGATACAGTCATGATGTGTTACGTCATGTTAAAGAACTCGTAGAGATGGTTCATTTGAGTCTTTGTTTAAGAAATTTGAATTTAGTTGCCGAAGTTATCGAGCTTCAAAGTGTGAAACATCACAAAAACTGTATGTTTGAGCTCATAAAGTACTATTTTTCGTGGAAACTCAAGATGATACAATCATGATGTGTTACGTCATGTTAAAGATTTCATCGAGATGGTTCATTTGAGTCTTTGTTTAAGAAATTTGGAATTTAATTGCCGAAGTTATCGAGATTCAAAGTGTGAATAATCACAAAAACTGTATGTTGGAGCTCATAAAGTACTATTTTTCATGGAAACTCAAGATGATACAGTCATGATGTGTTACGTCATGTTAAAGATCTCGTAGAGATGGTTCATTTGAGTCTTTGTTTAAGGAATTTGGAATTTAATTGCCGAAGTTATCGAGCTTCAAAGTGTGAAAAATCACAAAAACTGTATGTTTGAGCTCATAAAGTACTATTTTTCTTGGAAACTCAAGATGATACAGTCATGATGTGTTACGTCATGTTAAAGATCTCGTCGAAATGGTTCATTTGAGTCTTTGTTTAAGAAATTTGGATTTAATTGCCGAAGTTATCGAGCTTCAAAGTGTGAAAAATCACAAAAACTGTATGTTTGAACTCATAAAGTACTATTTTTCGTGGAAACTCAAGATGATACAATCATGATGTGTTACGTCATGTTAAAGATCTCGTCGAGATGGTTCATTTGTGTCTTTGTTTAAGAAATTTGGATTTAATTGCCGAAGTTATCGAGCTTCAAAGTGTGAATATTCACAAAAACTGAATGTTTGAGCTCATAAAGTACTATTTTTCTTGGAATCTCAAGATGATTCAATCATGATGTGTTACGTAATGTTAAAGATCTCGTCGAGATGGTTCATTTGAGTCTTTGTTTAAAAAATTTGGTCTTCATTGACCGAAGTTATCGAGCTTCAAAGTGTGAAAAATCAAAAAAACTGTATGGTGGAGCTCATAAAGTACTATTTTTCGTGGAAACTCAAGATGATACAGTCATGATGTGTTACGTCATGCTAAAGATCTCGTAGAGATGGTTCATTTGAGTCTTTGTTTAAGAAATTTGGATTTAATTGCCGAAGTTATCGAGCTTCAAATTGTGAATATTCACAAAAACTGAATGTTTGAGCTCATAAAGTACTATTTTTCTTGGAATCTCAAGATGATTCAATCATGATGTGTTACGTAATGTTAAAGATCTCGTAGAGATGGTTCATTTGAGTCTTTGTTTAAGAAATTTGGATTTAATTGCCGAAGTTATCGAGCTTCAAAGTGTGAATAATCACAAAAACTGTATGTTGGAGCTCATAAAGTACTATTTTTCTTGGAAACTCAAGATGATACAATCATGATGTGTTACGTCATGTTAAAGATCTCGTCGAGATGGTTCATTTGAGTCTTTGTTTAAGAAATTTGGAATTTAATTGCCGAAGTTATCGAGATTCAAAGTGTGAATAATCACAAAAACTGTATGTTGGAGCTCATAAAGTACTATTTTTCATGGAAACTCAAGATGATACAGTCATGATGTGTTACGTCATGTTAAAGATCTCGTAGAGATGGTTCATTTGAGTCTTTGTTTAAGAAATTTGGAATTTAATTGCCGAAGTTATCGAGCTTCAAAGTGTGAATATTCACAAAAACTGAATGTTTGAGCTCATAAAGTACTATTTTTCTTGGAATCTCAAGATGATAAAATCATGATGTGTTACGTCATGTTAAAGATCTCGTCGAGATGGTTCATTTGAGTCTTTGTTTAAGAAATTTGGAATTTAATTGCCGAAGTTATCGAGCTTCAAAGTGTGAATAATCACAAAAACTGTATGTTTGAGCTCATAAAGTACTATTTTTCGTGGAAACTCAAGATGATACAGTCATGATGTGTTACGTCATGTTAAAGATCTCGTAGAGATGGTTCATTTGAGTCTTTGTTTAAGAAATTGGGATTTAATTGCCGAAGTTATCGAGCTTCAAAGTGTGAATATTCACAAAAACTGAATGTTTGAGCTCATAAAGTACTATTTTTCTTGGAATCTCAAGATGATAAAATCATGATGTGTTACGTCATGTTAAAGATCTCGTCGAGATGGTTCATTTGAGTCTTTGTTTAAGAAATTTGGAATTTAATTGCCGAAGTTATCGAGCTTCAAAGTGTGAAAAATCACAAAAACTGTATGTTGGAGCTCATAAAGTACTATTTGTCGTGGAAACTCAAGATGATACAGTCATGATGTGTTACGTCATGTTAAAGAACTCGTAGAGATGGTTCATTTGAGTCTTTGTTTAAGAAATTTGAATTTAGTTGCCGAAGTTATCGAGCTTCAAAGTGTGAAACATCACAAAAACTGTATGTTTGAGCTCATAAAGTACTATTTTTCGTGGAAACTCAAGATGATACAATCATGATGTGTTACGTCATGTTAAAGATTTCATCGAGATGGTTCATTTGAGTCTTTGTTTAAGAAATTTGGAATTTAATTGCCGAAGTTATCGAGATTCAAAGTGTGAATAATCACAAAAACTGTATGTTGGAGCTCATAAAGTACTATTTTTCATGGAAACTCAAGATGATACAGTCATGATGTGTTACGTCATGTTAAAGATCTCGTAGAGATGGTTCATTTGAGTCTTTGTTTAAGGAATTTGGAATTTAATTGCCGAAGTTATCGAGCTTCAAAGTGTGAAAAATCACAAAAACTGTATGTTTGAGCTCATAAAGTACTATTTTTCTTGGAAACTCAAGATGATACAGTCATGATGTGTTACGTCATGTTAAAGATCTCGTCGAAATGGTTCATTTGAGTCTTTGTTTAAGAAATTTGGATTTAATTGCCGAAGTTATCGAGCTTCAAAGTGTGAATAATCACAAAAACTGTATGTTTGAGCTCATAAAGTACTATTTTTCGTGGAAACTCAAGATGATACAGTCATGATGTGTTACGTCATGTTAAAGATCTCGTAGAGATGGTTCATTTGAGTCTTTGTTTAAGAAATTGGGATTTAATTGCCGAAGTTATCGAGCTTCAAAGTGTGAATATTCACAAAAACTGAATGTTTGAGCTCATAAAGTACTATTTTTCTTGGAATCTCAAGATGATAAAATCATGATGTGTTACGTCATGTTAAAGATCTCGTCGAGATGGTTCATTTGAGTCTTTGTTTAAGAAATTTGGAATTTAATTGCCGAAGTTATCGAGCTTCAAAGTGTGAAAAATCACAAAAACTGTATGTTGGAGCTCATAAAGTACTATTTTTCATGGAAACTCAAGATGATACAGTCATGATGTGTTACGTCATGTTAAAGATCTCGTAGAGATGGTTCATTTGAGTCTTTGTTTAAGGAATTTGGAATTTAATTGCCGAAGTTATCGAGCTTCAAAGTGTGAAAAATCACAAAAACTGTATGTTTGAGCTCATAAAGTACTATTTTTCTTGGAAACTCAAGATGATACAGTCAT
Organism: Euwallacea fornicatus; assembly: GCF_040115645.1. Lineage (NCBI taxonomy): Eukaryota > Metazoa > Arthropoda > Insecta > Coleoptera > Curculionidae > Euwallacea > Euwallacea fornicatus. The sequence goes on along the minus strand of NW_027096049.1, from coordinate 346,219 downwards.
GATGTGTTACGTCATGTTAAAGATCTCGTCGAAATGGTTCATTTGAGTCTTTGTTTAAGAAATTTGGATTTAATTGCCGAAGTTATCGAGCTTCAAAGTGTGAATAATCACAAAAACTGTATGTTTGAGCTCATAAAGTACTATTTTTCGTGGAAACTCAAGATGATACAGTCATGATGTGTTACGTCATGTTAAAGATCTCGTAGAGATGGTTCATTTGAGTCTTTGTTTAAGAAATTGGGATTTAATTGCCGAAGTTATCGAGCTTCAAAGTGTGAATATTCACAAAAACTGAATGTTTGAGCTCATAAAGTACTATTTTTCTTGGAATCTCAAGATGATAAAATCATGATGTGTTACGTCATGTTAAAGATCTCGTCGAGATGGTTCATTTGAGTCTTTGTTTAAGAAATTTGGAATTTAATTGCCGAAGTTATCGAGCTTCAAAGTGTGAAAAATCACAAAAACTGTATGTTGGAGCTCATAAAGTACTATTTTTCGTGGAAACTCAAGATGATACAGTCATGATGTGTTACGTCATGTTAAAGAACTCGTAGAGATGGTTCATTTGAGTCTTTGTTTAAGAAATTTGAATTTAATTGCCGAAGTTATCGAGCTTCAAAGTGTGAAAAATCACAAAAACTGTATGTTTGAGCTCATAAAGTACTATTTTTCGTGGAAACTCAAGATGATACAATCATGATGTGTTACGTCATGTTAAAGATTTCATCGAGATGGTTCATTTGAGTCTTTGTTTAAGAAATTTGGAATTTAATTGCCGAAGTTATCGAGATTCAAAGTGTGAATAATCACAAAAACTGTATGTTGGAGCTCATAAAGTACTATTTTTCATGGAAACTCAAGATGATACAGTCATGATGTGTTACGTCATGTTAAAGATCTCGTAGAGATGGTTCATTTGAGTCTTTGTTTAAGGAATTTGGAATTTAATTGCCGAAGTTATCGAGCTTCAAAGTGTGAAAAATCACAAAAACTGTATATTTGAGCTCATAAAGTACTATTTTTCTTGGAAACTCAAGATGATACAGTCATGATGTGTTACGTCATGTTAAAGATCTCGTCGAAATGGTTCATTTGAGTCTTTGTTTAAGAAATTTGGATTTAATTGCCGAAGTTATCGAGCTTCAAAGTGTGAAAAATCACAAAAACTGTATGTTTGAACTCATAAAGTACTATTTTTCGTGGAAACTCAAGATGATACAATCATGATGTGTTACGTCATGTTAAAGATCTCGTAGAGATGGTTCATTTGAGTCATTGTTTAAAAAATTTGGTCTTCATTGACCGAAGTTATCGAGCTTCAAAGTGTGAAAAATCACAAAAACTGTATGTTGGAGCTCATAAAGTACTATTTTCCGTGGAAACTCAAGATGATACAGTCATGATGTGTTAGTCATGTTAAAGATCTCGTAGAGATGGTTCATTTGAGGCTTTGTTTAAGAAATTTGGAATTTAATTGCCGAAGTTATCGAGCTTCAAAGTGTGAAAAATCACAAAAACTGTATGTTTGAGCTCATAAAGTACTATTTTTCTTGGAAACTCAAGATGATTCAATCATGATGTGTTACGTCATGCTAAAGATCTCGTAGAGATGGTTCATTTGAGTCTTTGTTTAAGAAATTTGGATTTAATTGCCGAAGTTATCGAGCTTCAAATTGTGAATATTCACAAAAACTGTATGTTTGAGCTCATAAAGTACTATTTTTCATGGAAACTCAAGATGATACAGTCATGATGTGTTACGTCATGTTAAAGATCTCGTAGAGATGGTTCATTTGAGTCTTTGTTTAAGAAATTGGGATTTAATTGCCGAAGTTATCGAGCTTCAAAGTGTGAATATTCACAAAAACTGAATGTTTGAGCTCATAAAGTACTATTTTTCTTGGAAACTCAAGATGATACAATCATGATGTGTTACGTCATGTTAAAGATCTCGTAGAGATGGTTCATTTGAGTCTTTGTTTAAGAAATTTGGAATTTAATTGCCGAAGTTATCGAGCTTCAAAGTGTGAATATTCACAAAAACTGAATGTTTGAGCTCATAAAGTACTATTTTTCTTGGAAACTCAAGATGATACAGTCATGATGTGTTACGTCATGTTAAAGATCTCGTAGAGATGGTTCATTTGAGTCTTTGTTTAAGAAATTTGGATTTAATTGCCGAAGTTATCGAGCTTCAAAGTGTGAATAATCACAAAAACTGTATGTTTGAGCTCATAAAGTACTATTTTTCTTGGAAACTCAAGATGATACAATCATGATGTGTTTCGTCATGTTAAAGATCTCGTAGAGATGGTTCATTTGAGTCTTTGTTTAAGAAATTTGGAATTTATTTGCCGAAGTTATCGAGCTTCAAAGTGTGAAAAATCACAAAAACTGTATGTTTGAGCTCATAAAGTACTATTTTTCGTGGAAACTCAAGATGATACAATCATGATGTGTTACGTCATGTTAAAGATCTCGTCGAGATGGTTCATTTGAGTCTTTGTTTAAGAAATTTGGAATTTATTTGCCGAAGTTATCGAGCTTCAAAGTGTGAAAAATCACAAAAACTGTATGTTTGAGCTCATAAAGTACTATTTTTCGTGGAAACTCAAGATGATTCAATCATGATGTGTTACGTAATGTTAAAGATCTCGTCGAGATGGTTCATTTGAGTCTTTGTTTAAGAAATTTGGAATTTATTTGCCGAAGTTATCGAGCTTCAAAGTGTGAAAAATCACAAAAACTGTATGTTTGAGCTCATAAAGTACTATTTTTCTTGGAATCTCAAGATGATTCAATCATGATGTGTTACGTAATGTTAAAGATCTCGTCGAGATGGTTCATTTGAGTCTTTGTTTAAAAAATTTGGTCTTCATTGACCGAAGTTATCGAGCTTCAAACTGTGAAAAATCACAAAAACTGTATGTTGGTGCTCATAAAGTACTATTTTTCGTGGAAACTCAAGATGATACAGTCATGATGTGTTACGTCATGTTAAAGATCTCGTCGAGATGGTTCATTTGAGTCTTTGTTTAAGAAATTTGGATTTAATTGCCGAAGTTATCGAGCTTCAAAGTGTGAAAAATCACAAAAACTGTATGTTTGAGCTCATAAAGTACTATTTTTCGTGGAAACTCAAGATGATACAATCATGATGTGTTACGTCATGTTAAAGATCTCGTCGAGATGGTTCATTTGAGTCTTTGTTTAAGAAATTTGGAATTTATTTGCCGAAGTTATCGAGCTTCAAAGTGTGAAAAATCACAAAAACTGTATGTTTGAGCTCATAAAGTACTATTTTTCGTGGAAACTCAAGATGATTCAATCATGATGTGTTACGTAATGTTAAAGATCTCGTCGAGATGGTTCATTTGAGTCTTTGTTTAAAAAATTTGGTCTTCATTGACCGAAGTTATCGAGCTTCAAAGTGTGAAAAATCAAAAAAACTGTATGGTGGAGCTCATAAAGTACTATTTTTCGTGGAAACTCAAGATGATACAGTCATGATGTGTTACGTCATGCTAAAGATCTCGTAGAGATGGTTCATTTGAGTCTTTGTTTAAGAAATTTGGATTTAATTGCCGAAGTTATCGAGCTTCAAATTGTGAATATTCACAAAAACTGAATGTTTGAGCTCATAAAGTACTATTTTTCTTGGAATCTCAAGATGATTCAATCATGATGTGTTACGTAATGTTAAAGATCTCGTAGAGATGGTTCATTTGAGTCTTTGTTTAAGAAATTTGGATTTAATTGCCGAAGTTATCGAGCTTCAAAGTGTGAATATTCACAAAAACTGAATGTTTGAGCTCATAAAGTACTATTTTTCTTGGAATCTCAAGATGATAAAATCATGATGTGTTACGTCATGTTAAAGATCTCGTCGAGATGGTTCATTTGAGTCTTTGTTTAAGAAATTTGGATTTAATTGCCGAAGTTATCGAGCTTCAAAGTGTGAATAATCACAAAAACTGTATGTTTGAGCTCATAAAGTACTATTTTTCTTGGAAACTCAAGATGATACAATCATGATTTGTTACGTCATGTTAAAGATCTCGTCGAGATGGTTCATTTGAGCCTTTGTTTAAGAAATTTGGATTTAATTGCCGAAGTTATCGAGGTTCAAAGTGTGAATATTCACAAAAACTGAATGTTTGAGCTCATAAAGTACTATTTTTCTTGGAAACTCAAGATGATACAATCATGATGTGTTACGTCATGTTAAAGATCTCGTCGAGATGGTTCATTTGAGCCTTTGTTTAAGAAATTTGGATTTAATTGCCGAAGTTATCGAGCTTCAAAGTGTGAAAAATCACAAAAACTGTATGTTTGAGCTCATAAAATACTATTTTTCGTGGAAACTCAAGATGATACAATCATGATGTGTTACGTCATGTTAAAGATCTCGTAGAGATGGTTCATTTGAGTCTTTGTTTAAGAAATTTGGAATTTAATTGCCGAAGTTATCGAGCTTCAAAGTGTGAAAAATCACAAAAACTGTATGTTGGAGCTCATAAAGTACTATTTTTCGTGGAAACTCAAGATGATACAGTCATGATGTGTTACGTCATGTTAAAGATCTCGTAGAGATGGTTCATTTGAGTCTTTGTTTAAGAAATTGGGATTTAATTGCCGAAGTTATCGAGCTTCAAAGTGTGAATATTCACAAAAACTGTATGTTTGAGCTCATAAAGTACTATTTTTCTTGGAAACTCAAAAGATGATACAATCATGATGTGTTACGTCATGTTAAAGCTCTCGTCGAGATGGTTCATTTGAGTCTTTGTTTAAGAAATTGGGATTTAATTGCCGAAGTTATCGAGCTTCAAAGTGTGAATATTCACAAAAACTGTATGTTTGAGCTCATAAAGTACTATTTTTCTTGGAAACTCAAGATGATACAATCATGATGTGTTACGTCATGTTAAAGATCTCGTAGAGATGGTTCATTTGAGTCTTTGTTTAAGAAATTGGGATTTAATTGCCGAAGTTATCGAGCTTCAAAGTGTGAAAAATCACAAAAACTGTATGTTTGAGCTCATAAAATACTATTTTTCGTGGAAACTCAAGATGATTCAATCATGATGTGTTACGTCATGTTAAAGATCTCGTAGAGATGGTTCATTTGAGTCTTTGTTTAAGAAATTTGGAATTTAATTGCCGAAGTTATCGAGCTTCAAAGTGTGAATAATCACAAAAACTGTATGTTTGAGCTCATAAAGTACTATTTTTCGTGGAAACTCAAGTTGATACAATCATGATGTGTTACGTCATGTTAAAGATCTCGTCGAGATGGTTCATTTGAGTCTTTGTTTAAGAAATTTGGAATTTAATTGCCGAAGTTATCGAGCTTCAAAGTGTGAAAAATCACAAAAACTGTATGTTGGAGCTCATAAAGTACTATTTTTCGTGGAAACTCAAGATGATACAGTCATGATGTGTTACGTCATGTTAAAGATCTCGTAGAGATGGTTCATTTGAGTCTTTGTTTAAGAAATTTGGAATTTAATTGCCGAAGTTATCGAGCTTCAAAGTGTGAAAAATCACAAAAACTGTATGTTTGAGCTCATAAAGTACTATTTTTCGTGGAAACTCAAGATGATACAATCATGATGTGTTACGTCATGTTAAAGATCTCGTCGAGATGGTTCATTTGAGTCTTTGTTTAAGAAATTTGGAATTTATTTGCCGAAGTTATCGAGCTTCAAAGTGTGAAAAATCACAAAAACTGTATGTTTGAGCTCATAAAGTACTATTTTTCTTGGAATCTCAAGATGATTCAATCATGATGTGTTACGTAATGTTAAAGATCTCGTCGAGATGGTTCATTTGAGTCTTTGTTTAAAAAATTTGGTCTTCATTGACCGAAGTTATCGAGTTTCAAAGTGTGAAAAATCACAAAAACTGTATGTTGGTGCTCATAAAGTACTATTTTTCGTGGAAACTCAAGATGATACAGTCATGATGTGTTACGTCATGTTAAAGATCTCGTCGAGATGGTTCATTTGAGTCTTTGTTTAAGAAATTTGGATTTAATTGCCGAAGTTATCGAGCTTCAAAGTGTGAATAATCACAAAAACTGTATGTTTGAGCTCATAAAGTACTATTTTTCTTGGAAACTCAAGGTGATACAATCATGATGTGTTACGTCATGTTAAAGATCTCGTCGAGATGGTTCATTTGAGTCTTTGTTTAAGAAATTTGGAATTTAATTGCCGAAGTTATCGTGCTTCAAAGTGTGAAAAATCACAAAAACTGAATGTTTGAGCTCATAAAGTACTATTTTTCTTGGAAACTCAAGATGATACAATCATGATGTGTTACGTCATGTTAAAGATCTCGTCGAGATGGTTCATTTGAGCCTTTGTTTAAGAAATTTGGATTTAATTGCCGAAGTTATCGAGCTTCAAAGTGTGAAAAATCACAAAAACTTTATGTTTGAGCTCATAAAATACTATTTTTCGTGGAAACTCAAGATGATACAATCATGATGTGTTACGTCATGTTAAAGATCTCGTAGAGATGGTTCATTTGAGTCTTTGTTTAAGAAATTTGGAATTTAATTGCCGAAGTTATCGAGCTTCAAAGTGTGAAAAATCACAAAAACTGTATGTTGGAGCTCATAAAGTACTATTTTTCGTGGAAACTCAAGATGATACAATCATGATGTGTTACGTCATGTTAAAGATCTCGTAGAGATGGTTCATTTGAGTCTTTGTTTAAGAAATTGGGATTTAATTGCCGAAGTTATCGAGCTTCAAAGTGTGAATATTCACAAAAACTGTATGTTTGAGCTCATAAAGTACTATTTTTCTTGGAAACTCAAAAGATGATACAATCATGATGTGTTACGTCATGTTAAAGCTCTCGTCGAGATGGTTCATTTGAGTCTTTGTTTAAGAAATTGGGATTTAATTGCCGAAGTTATCGAGCTTCAAAGTGTGAATATTCACAAAAACTGTATGTTTGAGCTCATAAAGTACTATTTTTCTTGGAAACTCAAGATGATACAATCATGATGTGTTACGTCATGTTAAAGATCTCGTCGAGATGGTTCATTTGAGCCTTTGTTTAAGAAATTTGGATTTAATTGCCGAAGTTATCGAGCTTCAAAGTGTGAAAAATCACAAAAACTGTATGTTTGAGCTCATAAAATACTATTTTTCGTGGAAACTCAAGATGATACAATCATGATGTGTTACGTCATGTTAAAGATCTCGTAGAGATGGTTCATTTGAGTCTTTGTTTAAGAAATTTGGAATTTAATTGCCGAAGTTATCGAGCTTCAAAGTGTGAAAAATCACAAAAACTGTATGTTGGAGCTCATAAAGTACTATTTTTCGTGGAAACTCAAGATGATACAGTCATGATGTGTTACGTCATGTTAAAGATCTCGTAGAGATGGTTCATTTGAGTCTTTGTTTAAGAAATTGGGATTTAATTGCCGAAGTTATCGAGCTTCAAAGTGTGAATATTCACAAAAACTGTATGTTTGAGCTCATAAAGTACTATTTTTCTTGGAAACTCAAAAGATGATACAATCATGATGTGTTACGTCATGTTAAAGATCTCGTCGAGATGGTTCATTTGAGTCTTTGTTTAAGAAATTTGGATTTAATTGCCGAAGTTATCGAGCTTCAAATTGTAAATATTCACAAAAACTGAATGTTTGAGCTCATAAAGTACTATTTTTCTTGGAAACTCAAGATGATTCAATCATGATGTGTTACGTCATGTTAAAGATCTCGTAGAGATGGTTCATTTGAGTCTTTGTTTAAGAAATTTGGAATTTAATTGCCGAAGTTATCGAGCTTCAAAGTGTGAATAATCACAAAAACTGTATGTTTGAGCTCATAAAGTACTATTTTTCGTGGAAACTCAAGTTGATACAATCATGATGTGTTACGTCATGTTAAAGATCTCGTCGAGATGGTTCATTTGAGTCTTTGTTTAAGAAATTTGGAATTTAATTGCCGAAGTTATCGAGCTTCAAAGTGTGAAAAATCACAAAAACTGTATGTTGGAGCTCATAAAGTACTATTTTTCGTGGAAACTCAAGATGATACAGTCATGATGTGTTACGTCATGTTAAAGATCTCGTCGAGATGGTTCATTTGAGCCTTTGTTTAAGAAATTTGGATTTAATTGCCGAAGTTATCGAGCTTCAAAGTGTGAAAAATCACAAAAACTGTATGTTTGAGCTCATAAAGTACTATTTTTCGTGGAAACTCAAGATGATACAATCATGATGTGTTACGTCATGTTAAAGATCTCGTAGAGATGGTTCATTTGAGTCTTTGTTTAAGAAATTTGGAATTTAATTGCCGAAGTTATCGAGCTTCAAAGTGTGAAAAATCACAAAAACTGTATGTTGGAGCTCATAAAGTACTATTTTTCGTGGAAACTCAAGATGATACAGTCATGATGTGTTACGTCATGTTAAAGATCTCGTAGAGATGGTTCATTTGAGTCTTTGTTTAAGAAATTTGGAATTTAATTGCCGAAGTTATCGAGCTTCAAAGTGTGAAAAATCACAAAAACTGTATGTTTGAGCTCATAAAGTACTATTTTTCGTGGAAACTCAAGATGATACAATCATGATGTGTTACGTCATGTTAAAGATCTCGTCGAGATGGTTCATTTGAGTCTTTGTTTAAGAAATTTGGAATTTATTTGCCGAAGTTATCGAGCTTCAAAGTGTGAAAAATCACAAAAACTGTATGTTTGAGCTCATAAAGTACTATTTTTCTTGGAATCTCAAGATGATTCAATCATGATGTGTTACGTAATGTTAAAGATCTCGTCGAGATGGTTCATTTGAGTCTTTGTTTAAAAAATTTGGTCTTCATTGACCGAAGTTATCGAGTTTCAAAGTGTGAAAAATCACAAAAACTGTATGTTGGTGCTCATAAAGTACTATTTTTCGTGGAAACTCAAGATGATACAGTCATGATGTGTTACGTCATGTTAAAGATCTCGTCGAGATGGTTCATTTGAGTCTTTGTTTAAGAAATTTGGATTTAATTGCCGAAGTTATCGAGCTTCAAAGTGTGAATAATCACAAAAACTGTATGTTTGAGCTCATAAAGTACTATTTTTCTTGGAAACTCAAGGTGATACAATCATGATGTGTTACGTCATGTTAAAGATCTCGTCGAGATGGTTCATTTGAGTCTTTGTTTAAGAAATTTGGAATTTAATTGCCGAAGTTATCGTGCTTCAAAGTGTGAAAAATCACAAAAACTGAATGTTTGAGCTCATAAAGTACTATTTTTCTTGGAAACTCAAGATGATACAATCATGATGTGTTACGTCATGTTAAAGATCTCGTCGAGATGGTTCATTTGAGCCTTTGTTTAAGAAATTTGGATTTAATTGCCGAAGTTATCGAGCTTCAAAGTGTGAAAAATCACAAAAACTTTATGTTTGAGCTCATAAAATACTATTTTTCGTGGAAACTCAAGATGATACAATCATGATGTGTTACGTCATGTTAAAGATCTCGTAGAGATGGTTCATTTGAGTCTTTGTTTAAGAAATTTGGAATTTAATTGCCGAAGTTATCGAGCTTCAAAGTGTGAAAAATCACAAAAACTGTATGTTGGAGCTCATAAAGTACTATTTTTCGTGGAAACTCAAGATGATACAATCATGATGTGTTACGTCATGTTAAAGATCTCGTAGAGATGGTTCATTTGAGTCTTTGTTTAAGAAATTGGGATTTAATTGCCGAAGTTATCGAGCTTCAAAGTGTGAATATTCACAAAAACTGTATGTTTGAGCTCATAAAGTACTATTTTTCTTGGAAACTCAAAAGATGATACAATCATGATGTGTTACGTCATGTTAAAGCTCTCGTCGAGATGGTTCATTTGAGTCTTTGTTTAAGAAATTGGGATTTAATTGCCGAAGTTATCGAGCTTCAAAGTGTGAATATTCACAAAAACTGTATGTTTGAGCTCATAAAGTACTATTTTTCTTGGAAACTCAAGATGATACAATCATGATGTGTTACGTCATGTTAAAGATCTCGTCGAGATGGTTCATTTGAGCCTTTGTTTAAGAAATTTGGATTTAATTGCCGAAGTTATCGAGCTTCAAAGTGTGAAAAATCACAAAAACTGTATGTTTGAGCTCATAAAATACTATTTTTCGTGGAAACTCAAGATGATACAATCATGATGTGTTACGTCATGTTAAAGATCTCGTAGAGATGGTTCATTTGAGTCTTTGTTTAAGAAATTTGGAATTTAATTGCCGAAGTTATCGAGCTTCAAAGTGTGAAAAATCACAAAAACTGTATGTTGGAGCTCATAAAGTACTATTTTTCGTGGAAACTCAAGATGATACAGTCATGATGTGTTACGTCATGTTAAAGATCTCGTAGAGATGGTTCATTTGAGTCTTTGTTTAAGAAATTGGGATTTAATTGCCGAAGTTATCGAGCTTCAAAGTGTGAATATTCACAAAAACTGTATGTTTGAGCTCATAAAGTACTATTTTTCTTGGAAACTCAAAAGATGATACAATCATGATGTGTTACGTCATGTTAAAGATCTCGTCGAGATGGTTCATTTGAGTCTTTGTTTAAGAAATTTGGATTTAATTGCCGAAGTTATCGAGCTTCAAATTGTAAATATTCACAAAAACTGAATGTTTGAGCTCATAAAGTACTATTTTTCTTGGAAACTCAAGATGATTCAATCATGATGTGTTACGTCATGTTAAAGATCTCGTAGAGATGGTTCATTTGAGTCTTTGTTTAAGAAATTTGGAATTTAATTGCCGAAGTTATCGAGCTTCAAAGTGTGAATAATCACAAAAACTGTATGTTTGAGCTCATAAAGTACTATTTTTCGTGGAAACTCAAGTTGATACAATCATGATGTGTTACGTCATGTTAAAGATCTCGTCGAGATGGTTCATTTGAGTCTTTGTTTAAGAAATTTGGAATTTAATTGCCGAAGTTATCGAGCTTCAAAGTGTGAAAAATCACAAAAACTGTATGTTGGAGCTCATAAAGTACTATTTTTCGTGGAAACTCAAGATGATACAGTCATGATGTGTTACGTCATGTTAAAGATCTCGTCGAGATGGTTCATTTGAGCCTTTGTTTAAGAAATTTGGATTTAATTGCCGAAGTTATCGAGCTTCAAAGTGTGAAAAATCACAAAAACTGTATGTTTGAGCTCATAAAGTACTATTTTTCGTGGAAACTCAAGATGATACAATCATGATGTGTTACGTCATGTTAAAGATCTCGTAGAGATGGTTCATTTGAGTCTTTGTTTAAGAAATTTGGAATTTAATTGCCGAAGTTATCGAGCTTCAAAGTGTGAAAAATCACAAAAACTGTATGTTGGAGCTCATAAAGTACTATTTTTCGTGGAAACTCAAGTTGATACAATCATGATGTGTTACGTCATGTTAAAGATCTCGTCGAGATGGTTCATTTGAGTCTTTGTTTAAGAAATTTGGAATTTAATTGCCGAAGTTATCGAGCTTCAAAGTGTGAAAAATCACAAAAACTGTATGTTGGAGCTCATAAAGTACTATTTTTCGTGGAAACTCAAGATGATACAGTCATGATGTGTTACGTCATGTTAAAGATCTCGTCGAGATGGTTCATTTGAGCCTTTGTTTAAGAAATTTGGATTTAATTGCCGAAGTTATCGAGCTTCAAAGTGTGAAAAATCACAAAAACTGTATGTTTGAGCTCATAAAATACTATTTTTCGTGGAAACTCAAGATGATACAATCATGATGTGTTACGTCATGTTAAAGATCTCGTAGAGATGGTTCATTTGAGTCTTTGTTTAAGAAATTTGGAATTTAATTGCCGAAGTTATCGAGCTTCAAAGTGTGAAAAATCACAAAAACTGTATGTTGGAGCTCATAAAGTACTATTTTTCGTGGAAACTCAAGATGATACAGTCATGATGTGTTACGTCATGTTAAAGATCTCGTAGAGATGGTTCATTTGAGTCTTTGTTTAAGAAATTTGGAATTTAATTGCCGAAGTTATCGAGCTTCAAAATGTGAAAAATCACAAAAACTGTATGTTTGAGCTCATAAAGTACTATTTTTCGTGGAAACTCAAGATGATACAATCATGATGTGTTACGTCATGTTAAAGATCTCGTCGAGATGGTTCATTTGAGTCTTTGTTTAAGAAATTTGGAATTTATTTGCCGAAGTTATCGAGCTTCAAAGTGTGAAAAATCACAAAAACTGTATGTTTGAGCTCATAAAGTACTATTTTTCTTGGAATCTCAAGATGATTCAATCATGATGTGTTACGTAATGTTAAAGATCTCGTCGAGATGGTTCATTTGAGTCTTTGTTTAAAAAATTTGGTCTTCATTGACCGAAGTTATCGAGCTTCAAAGTGTGAAAAATCACAAAAACTGTATGTTGGTGCTCATAAAGTACTATTTTTCGTGGAAACTCAAGATGATACAGTCATGATGTGTTACGTCATGTTAAAGATCTCGTCGAGATGGTTCATTTGAGTCTTTGTTTAAGAAATTTGGATTTAATTGCCGAAGTTATCGAGCTTCAAAGTGTGAAAAATCACAAAAACTGTATGTTTGAGCTCATAAAGTACTATTTTTCGTGGAAACTCAAGATGATACAATCATGATGTGTTACGTCATGTTAAAGATCTCGTCGAGATGGTTCATTTGAGTCTTTGTTTAAGAAATTTGGAATTTATTTGCCGAAGTTATCGAGCTTCAAAGTGTGAAAAATCACAAAAACTGTATGTTTGAGCTCATAAAGTACTATTTTTCGTGGAAACTCAAGATGATTCAATCATGATGTGTTACGTAATGTTAAAGATCTCGTCGAGATGGTTCATTTGAGTCTTTGTTTAAAAAATTTGGTCTTCATTGACCGAAGTTATCGAGCTTCAAAGTGTGAAAAATCAAAAAAACTGTATGGTGGAGCTCATAAAGTACTATTTTTCGTGGAAACTCAAGATGATACAGTCATGATGTGTTACGTCATGCTAAAGATCTCGTAGAGATGGTTCATTTGAGTCTTTGTTTAAGAAATTTGGATTTAATTGCCGAAGTTATCGAGCTTCAAATTGTGAATATTCACAAAAACTGAATGTTTGAGCTCATAAAGTACTATTTTTCTTGGAATCTCAAGATGATTCAATCATGATGTGTTACGTAATGTTAAAGATCTCGTAGAGATGGTTCATTTGAGTCTTTGTTTAAGAAATTTGGATTTAATTGCCGAAGTTATCGAGCTTCAAAGTGTGAATATTCACAAAAACTGAATGTTTGAGCTCATAAAGTACTATTTTTCTTGGAATCTCAAGATGATAAAATCATGATGTGTTACGTCATGTTAAAGATCTCGTCGAGATGGTTCATTTGAGTCTTTGTTTAAGAAATTTGGATTTAATTGCCTAAGTTATCGAGCTTCAAAGTGTGAATAATCACAAAAACTGTATGTTTGAGCTCATAAAGTACTATTTTTCTTGGAAACTCAAGGTGATAAAATCATGATGTGTTACGTCATGTTAAAGATCTCGTCGAGATGGTTCATTTGAGTCTTTGTTTAAGAAATTTGGAATTTAATTGCCGAAGTTATCGTGCTTCAAAGTGTGAAAAATCACAAAAACTGAATGTTTGAGCTCATAAAGTACTATTTTTCTTGGAAACTCAAGATGATACAATCATGATGTGTTACGTCATGTTAAAGATCTCGTCGAGATGGTTCATTTGAGCCTTTGTTTAAGAAATTTGGATTTAATTGCCGAAGTTATCGAGCTTCAAAGTGTGAAAAATCACAAAAACTGTATGTTTGAGCTCATAAAATACTATTTTTCGTGGAAACTCAAGATGATACAATCATGATGTGTTACGTCATGTTAAAGATCTCGTAGAGATGGTTCATTTGAGTCTTTGTTTAAGAAATTTGGAATTTAATTGCCGAAGTTATCGAGCTTCAAAGTGTGAAAAATCACAAAAACTGTATGTTGGAGCTCATAAAGTACTATTTTTCGTGGAAACTCAAGATGATACAATCATGATGTGTTACGTCATGTTAAAGATCTCGTAGAGATGGTTCATTTGAGTCTTTGTTTAAGAAATTGGGATTTAATTGCCGAAGTTATCGAGCTTCAAAGTGTGAATATTCACAAAAACTGTATGTTTGAGCTCATAAAGTACTATTTTTCTTGGAAACTCAAAAGATGATACAATCATGATGTGTTACGTCATGTTAAAGCTCTCGTCGAGATGGTTCATTTGAGTCTTTGTTTAAGAAATTGGGATTTAATTGCCGAAGTTATCGAGCTTCAAAGTGTGAATATTCACAAAAACTGTATGTTTGAGCTCATAAAGTACTATTTTTCTTGGAAACTCAAGATGATACAATCATGATGTGTTACGTCATGTTAAAGATCTCGTCGAGATGGTTCATTTGAGCCTTTGTTTAAGAAATTTGGATTTAATTGCCGAAGTTATCGAGCTTCAAAGTGTGAAAAATCACAAAAACTGTATGTTTGAGCTCATAAAATACTATTTTTCGTGGAAACTCAAGATGATACAATCATGATGTGTTACGTCATGTTAAAGATCTCGTAGAGATGGTTCATTTGAGTCTTTGTTTAAGAAATTTGGAATTTAATTGCCGAAGTTATCGAGCTTCAAAGTGTGAAAAATCACAAAAACTGTATGTTGGAGCTCATAAAGTACTATTTTTCGTGGAAACTCAAGATGATACAATCATGATGTGTTACGTCATGTTAAAGATCTCGTAGAGATGGTTCATTTGAGTCTTTGTTTAAGAAATTGGGATTTAATTGCCGAAGTTATCGAGCTTCAAAGTGTGAATATTCACAAAAACTGTATGATTGAGCTCATAAAGTACTATTTTTCTTGGAAACTCAAAAGATGATACAATCATGATGTGTTACGTCATGTTAAAGCTCTCGTCGAGATGGTTCATTTGAGTCTTTGTTTAAGAAATTGGGATTTAATTGCCGAAGTTATCGAGCTTCAAAGTGTGAATATTCACAAAAACTGTATGTTTGAGCTCATAAAGTACTATTTTTCTTGGAAACTCAAGATGATACAATCATGATGTGTTACGTCATGTTAAAGATCTCGTCGAGATGGTTCATTTGAGCCTTTGTTTAAGAAATTTCGATTTAATTGCCGAAGTTATCGAGCTTCAAAGTGTGAAAAATCACAAAAACTGTATGTTTGAGCTCATAAAATACTATTTTTCGTGGAAACTCAAGATGATACAATCATGATGTGTTACGTCATGTTAAAGATCTCGTAGAGATGGTTCATTTGAGTCTTTGTTTAAGAAATTTGGAATTTAATTGCCGAAGTTATCGAGCTTCAAAGTGTGAAAAATCACAAAAACTGTATGTTGGAGCTCATAAAGTACTATTTTTCGTGGAAACTCAAGATGATACAGTCTTGATGTGTTACGTCATGTTAAAGATCTCGTAGAGATGGTTCATTTGAGTCTTTGTTTAAGAAATTGGGATTTAATTGCCGAAGTTATCGAGCTTCAAAGTGTGAATATTCACAAAAACTGTATGTTTGAGCTCATAAAGTACTATTTTTCTTGGAAACTCAAAAGATGATACAATCATGATGTGTTACGTCATGTTAAAGATCTCGTCGAGATGGTTCATTTGAGTCTTTGTTTAAGAAATTTGGATTTAATTGCCGAAGTTATCGAGCTTCAAATTGTAAATATTCACAAAAACTGAATGTTTGAGCTCATAAAGTACTATTTTTCTTGGAAACTCAAGATGATTCAATCATGATGTGTTACGTCATGTTAAAGATCTCGTAGAGATGGTTCATTTGAGTCTTTGTTTAAGAAATTTGGAATTTAATTGCCGAAGTTATCGAGCTTCAAAGTGTGAATAATCACAAAAACTGTATGTTTGAGCTCATAAAGTACTATTTTTCGTGGAAACTCAAGTTGATACAATCATGATGTGTTACGTCATGTTAAAGATCTCGTCGAGATGGTTCATTTGAGTCTTTGTTTAAGAAATTTGGAATTTAATTGCCGAAGTTATCGAGCTTCAAAGTGTGAAAAATCACAAAAACTGTATGTTGGAGCTCATAAAGTACTATTTTTCGTGGAAACTCAAGATGATACAGTCATGATGTGTTACGTCATGTTAAAGATCTCGTCGAGATGGTTCATTTGAGCCTTTGTTTAAGAAATTTGGATTTAATTGCCGAAGTTATCGAGCTTCAAAGTGTGAAAAATCACAAAAACTGTATGTTTGAGCTCATAAAATACTATTTTTCGTGGAAACTCAAGATGATACAATCATGATGTGTTACGTCATGTTAAAGATCTCGTAGAGATGGTTCATTTGAGTCTTTGTTTAAGAAATTTGGAATTTAATTGCCGAAGTTATCGAGCTTCAAAGTGTGAAAAATCACAAAAACTGTATGTTGGAGCTCATAAAGTACTATTTTTCGTGGAAACTCAAGATGATACAGTCATGATGTGTTACGTCATGTTAAAGATCTCGTCGAGATGGTTCATTTGAGCCTTTGTTTAAGAAATTTGGATTTAATTGCCGAAGTTATCGAGCTTCAAAGTGTGAAAAATCACAAAAACTGTATGTTTGAGCTCATAAAATACTATTTTTCGTGGAAACTCAAGTTGATACAATCATGATGTGTTACGTCATGTTAAAGATCTCGTCGAGATGGTTCATTTGAGTCTTTGTTTAAGAAATTTGGAATTTAATTGCCGAAGTTATCGAGCTTCAAAGTGTGAAAAATCACAAAAACTGAATGTTTGAGCTCATAAAGTACTATTTTTCTTGGAAACTCAAGATGATACAATCATGATGTGTTACGTCATGTTAAAGATCTCGTCGAGATGGTTCATTTGAGCCTTTGTTTAAGAAATTTGGATTTAATTGCCGAAGTTATCGAGCTTCAAAGTGTGAAAAATCACAAAAACTGTATGTTTGAGCTCATAAAATACTATTTTTCGTGGAAACTCAAGATGATACAATCATGATGTGTTACGTCATGTTAAAGATCTCGTAGAGATGGTTCATTTGAGTCTTTGTTTAAGAAATTTGGAATTTAATTGCCGAAGTTATCGAGCTTCAAAGTGTGAAAAATCACAAAAACTGTATGTTGGAGCTCATAAAGTACTATTTTTCGTGGAAACTCAAGATGATACAATCATGATGTGTTACGTCATGTTAAAGATCTCGTAGAGATGGTTCATTTGAGTCTTTGTTTAAGAAATTTGGAATTTAATTGCCGAAGTTATCGAGCTTCAAAGTGTGAAAAATCACAAAAACTGTATGTTTGAGCTCATAAAGTACTATTTTTCTTGGAAACTCAAGATGATTCAATCATCATGTGTTACGTCATGCTAAAGATCTCGTAGAGATGGTTCATTTGAGTCTTTGTTTAAGAAATTTGGATTTAATTGCCGAAGTTATCGAGCTTCAAATTGTGAATATTCACAAAAACTGAACGTTTGAGCTCATAAAGTACTATTTTTCTTGGAATCTCAAGATGATTCAATCATGATGTGTTACGTAATGTTAAAGATCTCGTCGAGATGGTTCATTTGAGTCTTTGTTTAAGAAATTTGGAATTTATTTGCCGAAGTTATCGAGCTTCAAAGTGTGAATAATCACAAAAACTGTATGTTTGAGCTAATAAAGTACTATTTTTCGTGGAAACTCAAGATGATTCAATCATGATGTGTTACGTCATGTTAAAGATCTCGTCGAGATGGTTCATTTGAGTCATTGTTTAAGAAATTTGGAATTTAAGTGCCGAAGTTATCGAGCTTCAAAGTGTGAAAAATCACAAAAACTGTATGTTTGAGCTCATAAAGTACTTTTTTTCGTGGAAACTCAAGATGATACAGTCATGATGTGTTACGTCATGTTAAAGATCTCGTAGAGATGGTTCATTTGAGTCTTTGTTTAAGAAATTTGGAATTTAATTGCCGAAGTTATCGAGCTTCAAAGTGTGAATAATCACAAAAACTGTATGTTTGAGCTCATAAAGTACTATTTTTCGTGGAAACTCAAGTTGATACAATCATGATGTGTTACGTCATGTTAAAGATCTCGTCGAGATGGTTCATTTGAGTCTTTGTTTAAGAAATTTGGATTTAATTGCCGAAGTTATCGAGCTTCAAAGTGTGAAAAATCACAAAAACTGTATGTTTGAGCTCATAAAGTACTATTTTTCGTGGAAACTCAAGACGATACAATCATGATGTGTTACGTCATGTTAAAGATTTTATCGAGATGGTTCATTTGAGTCTTTGTTTAAGAAATTTGGAATTTAATTGCCGAAGTTATCGAGCTTCAAAGTGTGAATAATCACAAAAACTGTATGTTGGAGCTCATAAAGTACTATTTTTCGTGGAAACTCAAGATGATACAGTCATGATGTGTTACGTCATGTTAAAGATCTCGTCGAGATGGTTCATTTGAGCCTTTGTTTAAGAAATTTGGATTTAATTGCCGAAGTTATCGAGCTTCAAAGTGTGAAAAATCACAAAAACTGTATGTTTGAGCTCATAAAATACTATTTTTCGTGGAAACTCAAGATGATACAATCATGATGTGTTACGTCATGTTAAAGATCTCGTAGAGATGGTTCATTTGAGTCTTTGTTTAAGAAATTTGGAATTTAATTGCCGAAGTTATCGAGCTTCAAAGTGTGAAAAATCACAAAAACTGTATGTTGGAGCTCATAAAGTACTATTTTTCGTGGAAACTCAAGTTGATACAATCATGATGTGTTACGTCATGTTAAAGATCTCGTCGAGATGGTTCATTTGAGTCTTTGTTTAAGAAATTTGGAATTTAATTGCCGAAGTTATCGAGCTTCAAAGTGTGAAAAATCACAAAAACTGAATGTTTGAGCTCATAAAGTACTATTTTTCCTGGAAACTCAAGATGATACAATCATGATGTGTTACGTCATGTTAAAGATCTCGTGGAGATGGTTCATTTGAGCCTTTGTTTAAGAAATTTGGATTTAATTGCCGAAGTTATCGAGCTTCAAAGTGTGAAAAATCACAAAAACTGTATGTTTGAGCTCATAAAATACTATTTTTCGTGGAAACTCAAGTTGATACAATCATGATGTGTTACGTCATGTTAAAGATCTCGTCGAGATGGTTCATTTGAGTCTTTGTTTAAGAAATTTGGAATTTAATTGCCGAAGTTATCGAGCTTCAAAGTGTGAAAAATCACAAAAACTGAATGTTTGAGCTCATAAAGTACTATTTTTCCTGGAAACTCAAGATGATACAATCATGATGTGTTACGTCATGTTAAAGATCTCGTAGAGATGGTTCATTTGAGTCTTTGTTTAAGAAATTTGGAATTTAATTGCCGAAGTTATCGAGCTTCAAAGTGTGAAAAATCACAAAAACTGTATGTTTGAGCTCATAAAGTACTATTTTTCTTGGAAACTCAAGATGATTCAATCATCATGTGTTACGTCATGCTAAAGATCTCGTAGAGATGGTTCATTTGAGTCTTTGTTTAAGAAATTTGGATTTAATTGCCGAAGTTATCGAGCTTCAAATTGTGAATATTCACAAAAACTGAACGTTTGAGCTCATAAAGTACTATTTTTCTTGGAATCTCAAGATGATTCAATCATGATGTGTTACGTAATGTTAAAGATCTCGTCGAGATGGTTCATTTGAGTCTTTGTTTAAGAAATTTGGAATTTATTTGCCGAAGTTATCGAGCTTCAAAGTGTGAATAATCACAAAAACTGTATGTTTGAGCTAATAAAGTACTATTTTTCGTGGAAACTCAAGATGATTCAATCATGATGTGTTACGTCATGTTAAAGATCTCGTCGAGATGGTTCATTTGAGTCATTGTTTAAGAAATTTGGAATTTAAGTGCCGAAGTTATCGAGCTTCAAAGTGTGAAAAATCACAAAAACTGTATGTTTGAGCTCATAAAGTACTTTTTTTCGTGGAAACTCAAGATGATACAGTCATGATGTGTTACGTCATGTTAAAGATCTCGTAGAGATGGTTCATTTGAGTCTTTGTTTAAGAAATTTGGAATTTAATTGCCGAAGTTATCGAGCTTCAAAGTGTGAATAATCACAAAAACTGTATGTTTGAGCTCATAAAGTACTATTTTTCGTGGAAACTCAAGTTGATACAATCATGATGTGTTACGTCATGTTAAAGATCTCGTCGAGATGGTTCATTTGAGTCTTTGTTTAAGAAATTTGGATTTAATTGCCGAAGTTATCGAGCTTCAAAGTGTGAAAAATCACAAAAACTGTATGTTTGAGCTCATAAAGTACTATTTTTCGTGGAAACTCAAGATGATACAATCATGATGTGTTACGTCATGTTAAAGATTTTATCGAGATGGTTCATTTGAGTCTTTGTTTAAGAAATTTGGAATTTAATTGCCGAAGTTATCGAGCTTCAAAGTGTGAAAAATCACAAAAACTGTATGTTGGAGCTCATAAAGTACTATTTTTCGTGGAAACTCAAGATGATACAGTCATGATGTGTTACGTCATGTTAAAGATCTCGTAGAGATGGTTCATTTGAGCCTTTGTTTAAGAAATTGGGATTTAATTGCCGAAGTTATCGAGCTTCAAAGTGTGAATATTCATAAAAACTGTATGTTTGAGCTCATAAAGTACTATTTTTCTTGGAAACTCAAAAGATGATACAATCATGATGTGTTACGTCATGTTAAAGATCTCGTCGAGATGGTTCATTTGAGTCTTTGTTTAAGAAATTTGGATTTAATTGCCGAAGTTATCGAGCTTCAAATTGTAAATATTCACAAAAACTGAATGTTTGAGCTCATAAAGTACTATTTTTCTTGGAAACTCAAGATGATTCAATCATGATGTGTTACGTCATGTTAAAGATCTCGTAGAGATGGTTCATTTGAGTCTTTGTTTAAGAAATTTGGAATTTAATTGCCGAAGTTATCGAGCTTCAAAGTGTGAATAATCACAAAAACTGTATGTTTGAGCTCATAAAGTACTATTTTTCGTGGAAACTCAAGTTGATACAATCATGATGTGTTACGTCATGTTAAAGATCTCGTCGAGATGGTTCATTTGAGTCTTTGTTTAAGAAATTTGGTCTTCATTGACCGAAGTTATCGAGCTTCAAAGTGTGAAAAATCACAAAAACTGTATGTTTGAGCTCATAAAGTACTATTTTTCGTGGAAACTCAAGATGATACAGTCATGATGTGTTACGTCATGTTAAAGATCTCGTAGAGATGGTTCATTTGAGTCTTTGTTTAAGAAATTTGGAATTTAATTGCCGAAGTTATCGAGCTTCAAAGTGTGAAAAATCACAAAAACTGTATGTTTGAGCTCATAAAGTACTATTTTTCTTGGAAACTCAAGATGATTCAATCATGATGTGTTACGTCATGCTAAAGATCTCGTAGAGATGGTTCATTTGAGTCTTTGTTTAAGAAATTTGGATTTAATTGCCGAAGTTATCGAGCTTCAAATTGTGAATATTCACAAAAACTGAACGTTTGAGCTCATAAAGTACTATTTTTCTTGGAATCTCAAGATGATTCAATCATGATGTGTTACGTAATGTTAAAGATCTCGTCGAGATGGTTCATTTGAGTCTTTGATTAAGAAATTTGGAATTTATTTGCCGAAGTTATCGAGCTTCAAAGTGTGAATAATCACAAAAACTGTATGTTTGAGCTAATAAAGTACTATTTTTCGTGGAAACTCAAGATGATTCAATCATGATGTGTTACGTCATGTTAAAGATCTCGTCGAGATGGTTCATTTGAGTCATTGTTTAAGAAATTTGGAATTTAAGTGCCGAAGTTATCGAGCTTCAAAGTGTGAAAAATCACAAAAACTGTATGTTTGAGCTCATAAAGTACTTTTTTTCGTGGAAACTCAAGATGATACAGTCATGATGTGTTACGTCATGTTAAAGATCTCGTAGAGATGGTTCATTTGAGTCTTTGTTTAAGAAATTTGGAATTTAATTGCCGAAGTTATCGAGCTTCAAAGTGTGAATAATCACAAAAACTGTATGTTTGAGCTCATAAAGTACTATTTTTCGTGGAAACTCAAGTTGACACAATCATGATGTGTTACGTCATGTTAAAGATCTCGTCGAGATGGTTCATTTGAGTCTTTGTTTAAGAAATTTGGAATTTAATTGCCGAAGTTATCGAGCTTCAAAGTGTGAAAAATCACAAAAACTGTATGTTTGAGCTCATAAAGTACTATTTTTCTTGGAAACTCAAGTTGATGCAATCATGATGTGTTACGTCATGTTAAAGATCTCGTCGAGATGGTTCATTTGAGTCTTTGTTTAAGAAATTTGGATTTAATTGCCGAAGTTATCGAGCTTCAAAGTGTGAAAAATCACAAAAACTGTATGTTTGAGCTCATAAAGTACTATTTTTCGTGGAAACTCAAGATGATACAATCATGATGTGTTACGTCATGTTAAAGATTTTATCGAGATGGTTCATTTGAGTCTTTGTTTAAGAAATTTGGAATTTAATTGCCGAAGTTATCGAGCTTCAAAGTGTGAAAAATCACAAAAACTGTATGTTGGAGCTCATAAAGTACTATTTTTCGTGGAAACTCAAGATGATACAGTCATGATGTGTTACGTCATGTTAAAGATCTCGTAGAGATGGTTCATTTGAGTCTTTGTTTAAGAAATTGGGATTTAATTGCCGAAGTTATCGAGCTTCAAAGTGTGAATATTCACAAAAACTGTATGTTTGAGCTCATAAAGTACTATTTTTCTTGGAAACTCAAAAGATGATACAATCATGATGTGTTACGTCATGTTAAAGATCTCGTCGAGATGGTTCATTTGAGTCTTTGTTTAAGAAATTTGGATTTAATTGCCGAAGTTATCGAGCTTCAAATTGTAAATATTCACAAAAACTGAATGTTTGAGCTCATAAAGTACTATTTTTCTTGGAAACTCAAAAGATGATACAATCATGATGTGTTACGTCATGTTAAAGATCTCGTAGAGATGGTTCATTTGAGTCTTTGTTTAAGAAATTTGGAATTTAATTGCCGAAGTTATCGAGCTTCAAAGTGTGAATAATCACAAAAACTGTATGTTTGAGCTCATAAAGTACTATTTTTCGTGGAAACTCAAGTTGATACAATCATGATGTGTTACGTCATGTTAAAGATCTCGTCGAGATGGTTCATTTGAGTCTTTGTTTAAGAAATTTGGAATTTAATTGCCGAAGTTATCGAGCTTCAAAGTGTGAATAATCACAAAAACTGTATGTTTGAGCTCATAAAGTACTATTTTTCTTGGAAACTCAAGATGATACAGTCATGATGTGTTACGTCATGTTAAAGATCTCGTCGAGATGGTTCATTTGAGTCTTTGTTTAAGAAATTTGGATTTAATTGCCGAAGTTATCGAGCTTCAAAGTGTGAAAAATCACAAAAACTGTATGTTTGAGCTCATAAAGTACTATTTTTCGTGGAAACTCAAGATGATACAATCATGATGTGTTACGTCATGTTAAAGATCTCGTAGAGATGGTTCATTTGAGTCATTGTTTAAAAAATTTGGTCTTCATTGACCGAAGTTATCGAGCTTCAAAGTGTGAAAAATCACAAAAACTGTATGTTGGAGCTCATAAAGTACTATTTTCCGTGGAAACTCAAGATGATACAGTCATGATGTGTTACGTCATGTTAAAGATCTCGTAGAGATGGTTCATTTGAGTCTTTGTTTAAGAAATTTGGAATTTAATTGCCGAAGTTATCGAGCTTCAAAGTGTGAAAAATCACAAAAACTGTATGTTTGAGCTCATAAAGTACTATTTTTCTTGGAAACTCAAGATGATTCAATCATGATGTGTTACGTCATGTTAAAGATCTCGTCGAGATGGTTCATTTGAGTCATTGTTTAAGAAATTTGGAATTTAATTGCCGAAGTTATCGAGCTTCAAAGTGTGAAAAATCACAAAAACTGTATGTTTGAGCTCATAAAGTACTATTTTTCTTGGAAACTCAAGATGATTCAATCATGATGTGTTACGTCATGTTAAAGATCTCGTCGAGATGATTCATTTGAGTCTTTGTTTAAGAAATTTGGAATTTAATTGCCGAAGTTATCGAGCTTCAAAGTGTGAAAAATCACAAAAACTGTATGTTTGAGCTAATAAAGTACGATTTTTCGTGGAAACTCAAGATGATGCAATCATGATGTGTTACGTCATGTTAAAGATCTCGTCGAGATGGTTCATTTGAGTCTTTGTTTAAGAAATTTGGAATTTAAGTGCCGAAGTTATCGAGCTTCAAAGTGTGAAAAATCACAAAAACTGTATGTTTGAGCTCATAAAGTACTTTTTTTCGTGGAAACTCAAGATGATACAGTCATGATGTGTTACGTCATGTTAAAGATCTCGTAGAGATGGTTCATTTGAGTCTTTGTTTAAGAAATTGGGATTTAATTGCCGAAGTTATCGAGCTTCAAAGTGTGAATATTCACAAAAACTGTATGTTTGAGCTCATAAAGTACTATTTTTCGTGGAAACTCAAGTTGATACAATCATGATGTGTTACGTCATGTTAAAGATCTCGTCGAGATGGTTCATTTGAGTCTTTGTTTAAGAAATTTGGAATTTAATTGCCGAAGTTATCGAGCTTCAAAGTGTGAAAAATCACAAAAACTGTATGTTTGAGCTCATAAAGTACTATTTTTCTTGGAAACTCAAGTTGATGCAATCATGATGTGTTACGTCATGTTAAAGATCTCGTAGAGATGGTTCATTTGAGTCTTTGTTTAAGAAATTTGGAATTTATTTGCCGAAATTATCGAGCTTCAAAGTGTGAATAATCACAAAAACTGTATGTTTGAGCTAATAAAGTACTATTTTTCGTGGAAACTCAAGATGATTCAATCATGATGTGTTACGTCATGTTAAAGATCTCGTCGAGATGGTTCATTTGAGTCATTGTTTAAGAAATTTGGAATTTAAGTGCCGAAGTTATCGAGCTTCAAAGTGTGAAAAATCACAAAAACTGTATGTTTGAGCTCATAAAGTACTTTTTTTCGTGGAAACTCAAGATGATACAGTCATGATGTGTTACGTCATGTTAAAGATCTCGTAAAGATGGTTCATTTGAGTCTTTGTTTAAGAAATTTGGATTTAATTGCCGAAGTTATCGAGCTTCAAAGTGTGAATAATCACAAAAACTGTATGTTTGAGCTAATAAAGTACTATTTTTCGTGGAAACTCAAGATGATTCAATCATGATGTGTTACGTCATGTTAAAGATCTCGTCGAGATGGTTCATTTGAGTCATTGTTTAAGAAATTTGGATTTAATTGCCGAAGTTATCGAGCTTCAAATTGTAAATATTCACAAAAACTGAATGTTTGAGCTCATAAAGTACTATTTTTCTTGGAAACTCAAAAGATGATACAATCATGATGTGTTACGTCATGTTAAAGATCTCGTAGAGATGGTTCATTTGAGTCTTTGTTTAAGAAATTTGGAATTTAATTGCCGAAGTTATCGAGCTTCAAAGTGTGAATAATCACAAAAACTGTATGTTGGAGCTCATAAAGTACTATTTTTCATGGAAACTCAAGATGATACAGTCATGATGTGTTACGTCATGTTAAAGATCTCGTAGAGATGGTTCATTTGAGTCTTTGTTTAAGGAATTTGGAATTTAATTGCCGAAGTTATCGAGCTTCAAAGTGTGAATAATCACAAAAACTGTATGTTTGAGCTCATAAAGTACTATTTTTCTTGGAAACTCAAGATGATACAGTCATGATGTGTTACGTCATGTTAAAGATCTCGTCGAGATGGTTCATTTGAGTCTTTGTTTAAGAAATTTGGATTTAATTGCCGAAGTTATCGAGCTTCAAAGTGTGAAAAATCACAAAAACTGTATGTTTGAGCTCATAAAGTACTATTTTTCGTGGAAACTCAAGATGATACAATCATGATGTGTTACGTCATGTTAAAGATCTCGTAGAGATGGTTCATTTGAGTCATTGTTTAAAAAATTTGGTCTTCATTGACCGAAGTTATCGAGCTTCAAAGTGTGAAAAATCACAAAAACTGTATGTTGGAGCTCATAAAGTACTATTTTCCGTGGAAACTCAAGATGATACAGTCATGATGTGTTACGTCATGTTAAAGATCTCGTAGAGATGGTTCATTTGAGTCTTTGTTTAAGAAATTTGGAATTTAATTGCCGAAGTTATCGAGCTTCAAAGTGTGAAAAATCACAAAAACTGTATGTTTGAGCTCATAAAGTACTATTTTTCTTGGAAACTCAAGATGATTCAATCATGATGTGTTACGTCATGTTAAAGATCTCGTCGAGATGGTTCATTTGAGTCATTGTTTAAGAAATTTGGAATTTAATTGCCGAAGTTATCGAGCTTCAAAGTGTGAAAAATCACAAAAACTGTATGTTTGAGCTCATAAAGTACTATTTTTCTTGGAAACTCAAGATGATTCAATCATGATGTGTTACGTCATGTTAAAGATCTCGTCGAGATGATTCATTTGAGTCTTTGTTTAAGAAATTTGGAATTTAATTGCCGAAGTTATCGAGCTTCAAAGTGTGAAAAATCACAAAAACTGTATGTTTGAGCTAATAAAGTACTATTTTTCGTGGAAACTCAAGATGATTCAATCATGATGTGTTACGTCATGTTAAAGATCTCGTCGAGATGGTTCATTTGAGTCATTGTTTAAGAAATTTGGAATTTAAGTGCCGAAGTTATCGAGCTTCAAAGTGTGAAAAATCACAAAAACTGTATGTTTGAGCTCATAAAGTACTTTTTTTCGTGGAAACTCAAGATGATACAGTCATGATGTGTTACGTCATGTTAAAGATCTCGTAGAGATGGTTCATTTGAGTCTTTGTTTAAGAAATTGGGATTTAATTGCCGAAGTTATCGAGCTTCAAAGTGTGAATATTCACAAAAACTGTATGTTTGAGCTCATAAAGTACTATTTTTCGTGGAAACTCAAGTTGATACAATCATGATGTGTTACGTCATGTTAAAGATCTCGTCGAGATGGTTCATTTGAGTCTTTGTTTAAGAAATTTGGAATTTAATTGCCGAAGTTATCGAGCTTCAAAGTGTGAAAAATCACAAAAACTGTATGTTTGAGCTCATAAAGTACTATTTTTCTTGGAAACTCAAGTTGATGCAATCATGATGTGTTACGTCATGTTAAAGATCTCGTAGAGATGGTTCATTTGAGTCTTTGTTTAAGAAATTTGGAATTTATTTGCCGAAATTATCGAGCTTCAAAGTGTGAATAATCACAAAAACTGTATGTTTGAGCTAATAAAGTACTATTTTTCGTGGAAACTCAAGATGATTCAATCATGATGTGTTACGTCATGTTAAAGATCTCGTCGAGATGGTTCATTTGAGTCATTGTTTAAGAAATTTGGAATTTAAGTGCCGAAGTTATCGAGCTTCAAAGTGTGAAAAATCACAAAAACTGTATGTTTGAGCTCATAAAGTACTTTTTTTCGTGGAAACTCAAGATGATACAGTCATGATGTGTTACGTCATGTTAAAGATCTCGTAAAGATGGTTCATTTGAGTCTTTGTTTAAGAAATTTGGATTTAATTGCCGAAGTTATCGAGCTTCAAAGTGTGAATAATCACAAAAACTGTATGTTTGAGCTAATAAAGTACTATTTTTCTTGGAAACTCAAGATGATTCAATCATGATGTGTTACGTCATGTTAAAGATCTCGTCGAGATGGTTCATTTGAGTCTTTGTTTAAGAAATTTGGAATTTATTTGCCGAAGTTATCGAGCTTCAAAGTGTGAAAAATCACAAAAACTGTATGTTTGAGCTCATAAAGTACTATTTTTCTTGGAAACTCAAGATAATTCAATCATGATGTGTTACGTCATGTTAAAGATCTCGTCGAGATGGTTCATTTGAGTCATTGTTTAAGAAATTTGGAATTTAATTGCCGAAGTTATCGAGCTTCAAAGTGTGAAAAATCACAAAAACTGTATGTTTGAGCTCATAAAGTACTATTTTTCTTGGAAACTCAAGATGATTCAATCATGATGTGTTACGTCATGTTAAAGATCTCGTCGAGATGATTCATTTGAGTCTTTGTTTAAGAAATTTGGAATTTAATTGCCGAAGTTATCGAGCTTCAAAGTGTGAAAAATCACAAAAACTGTATGTTTGAGCTCATAAAGTACTTTTTTTCGTGGAAACTCAAGATGATTCAATCATGATGTGTTACGTCATGTTAAAGATCTCGTAAAGATGGTTCATTTGAGTCTTTGTTTAAGAAATTTGGATTTAATTGCCGAAGTTATCGAGCTTCAAAGTGTGAATAATCACAAAAACTGTATGTTTGAGCTAATAAAGTACTATTTTTCGTGGAAACTCAAGATGATTCAATCATGATGTGTTACGTCATGTTAAAGATCTCGTCGAGATGGTTCATTTGAGTCATTGTTTAAGAAATTTGGAATTTAAGTGCCGAAGTTATCGAGCTTCAAAGTGTGAATAATCACAAAAACTGTATGTTTGAGCTCATAAAGTACTTTTTTTCGTGGAAACTCAAGATGATACAATCATGATGTGTTACGTCATGTTAAAGATCTCGTAGAGATGGTTCATTTGAGTCATTGTTTAAAAAATTTGGTCTTCATTGACCGAAGTTATCGAGCTTCAAAGTGTGAAAAATCACAAAAACTGTATGTTGGAGCTCATAAAGTACTATTTTCCGTGGAAACTCAAGATGATACAGTCATGATGTATTACGTCATGTTAAAGATCTCGTCGAGATGGTTCATTTGAGTCTTTGTTTAAGAAATTTGGATTTAATTGCCGAAGTTATCGAGCTTCAAATTGTGAATATTCACAAAAACTGAACGTTTGAGCTCATAAAGTACTATTTTTCTTGGAATCTCAAGATGATTCAATCATGATGTGTTACGTAATGTTAAAGATCTCGTCGAGATGGTTCATTTGAGTCTTTGTTTAAGAAATTTGGAATTTATTTGCCGAAGTTATCGAGCTTCAAAGTGTGAATAATCACAAAAACTGTATGTTTGAGCTAATAAAGTACTATTTTTCTTGGAAACTCAAGATGATTCAATCATGATGTGTTACGTCATGTTAAAGATCTCGTCGAGATGGTTCATTTGAGTCATTGTTTAAGAAATTTGGAATTTAATTGCCGAAGTTATCGAGCTTCAAAGTGTGAAAAATCACAAAAACTGTATGTTTGAGCTAATAAAGTACTATTTTTCGTGGAAACTCAAGATGATTCAATCATGATGTGTTACGTCATGTTAAAGATCTCGTCGAGATGGTTCATTTGAGTCATTGTTTAAGAAATTTGGAATTTAAGTGCCGAAGTTATCGAGCTTCAAAGTGTGAAAAATCACAAAAACTGTATGTTTGAGCTCATAAAGTACTTTTTTTCGTGGAAACTCAAGATGATACAGTCATGATGTGTTACGTCATGTTAAAGATCTCGTAGAGATGGTTCATTTGAGTCATTGTTTAAAAAATTTGGTCTTCATTGACCGAAGTTATCGAGCTTCAAAGTGTGAATAATCACAAAAACTGTATGTTTGAGCTAATAAAGTACTATTTTTCTTGGAAACTCAAGATGATTCAATCATGATGTGTTACGTCATGTTAAAGATCTCGTCGAGATGGTTCATTTGAGTCTTTGTTTAAGAAATTTGGAATTTATTTGCCGAAGTTATCGAGCTTCAAAGTGTGAAAAATCACAAAAACTGTATGTTTGAGCTCATAAAGTACTATTTTTCTTGGAAACTCAAGATGATTCAATCATGATGTGTTACGTCATGTTAAAGATCTCGTCGAGATGGTTCATTTGAGTCATTGTTTAAGAAATTTGGAATTTAATTGCCGAAGTTATCGAGCTTCAAAGTGTGAAAAATCACAAAAACTGTATGTTTGAGCTCATAAAGTACTATTTTTCTTGGAAACTCAAGATGATTCAATCATGATGTGTTACGTCATGTTAAAGATCTCGTCGAGATGATTCATTTGAGTCTTTGTTTAAGAAATTTGGAATTTAATTGCCGAAGTTATCGAGCTTCAAAGTGTGAAAAATCACAAAAACTGTATGTTTGAGCTAATAAAGTACTATTTTTCGTGGAAACTCAAGATGATTCAATCATGATGTGTTACGTCATGTTAAAGATCTCGTCGAGATGGTTCATTTGAGTCATTGTTTAAGAAATTTGGAATTTAAGTGCCGAAGTTATCGAGCTTCAAAGTGTGAAAAATCACAAAAACTGTATGTTTGAGCTCATAAAGTACTTTTTTTCGTGGAAACTCAAGATGATACAGTCATGATGTGTTACGTCATGTTAAAGATCTCGTAAAGATGGTTCATTTGAGTCTTTGTTTAAGAAATTTGGAATTTAATTGCCGAAGTTATCGAGCTTCAAAGTGTGAATAATCACAAAAACTGTATGTTTGAGCTCATAAAGTACTATTTTTCGTGGAAACTCAAGTTGATACAATCATGATGTGTTACGTCATGTTAAAGATCTCGTCGAGATGGTTCATTTGAGTCTTTGTTTAAGAAATTTGGAATTTAATTGCCGAAGTTATCGAGCTTCAAAGTGTGAAAAATCACAAAAACTGTATGTTTGAGCTCATAAAGTACTATTTTTCTTGGAAACTCAAGTTGATGCAATCATGATGTGTTACGTCATGTTAAAGATCTCGTAGAGATGGTTCATTTGAGTCATTGTTTAAAAAATTTGGTCTTCATTGACCGAAGTTATCGAGCTTCAAAGTGTGAAAAATCACAAAAACTGTATGTTTGAGCTAATAAAGTACTATTTTTCGTGGAAACTCAAGATGATTCAATCATGATGTGTTACGTCATGTTAAAGATCTCGTCGAGATGGTTCATTTGAGTCATTGTTTAAGAAATTTGGAATTTAAGTGCCGAAGTTATCGAGCTTCAAAGTGTGAAAAATCACAAAAACTGTATGTTTGAGCTCATAAAGTACTTTTTTTCGTGGAAACTCAAGATGATACAGTCATGATGTGTTACGTCATGTTAAAGATCTCGTAAAGATGGTTCATTTGAGTCTTTGTTTAAGAAATTTGGATTTAATTGCCGAAGTTATCGAGCTTCAAAGTGTGAATAATCACAAAAACTGTATGTTTGAGCTAATAAAGTACTATTTTTCGTGGAAACTCAAGATGATTCAATCATGATGTGTTACGTCATGTTAAAGATCTCGTCGAGATGGTTCATTTGAGTCATTGTTTAAGAAATTTGGAATTTAAGTGCCGAAGTTATCGAGCTTCAAAGTGTGAATAATCACAAAAACTGTATGTTTGAGCTCATAAAGTACTTTTTTTCGTGGAAACTCAAGATGATACAGTCATGATGTGTTACGTCATGTTAAAGATCTCGTAAAGATGGTTCATTTGAGTCTTTGTTTAAGAAATTTGGAATTTAATTGCCGAAGTTATCGAGCTTCAAATTGTGAAAAATCACAAAAACTGTATGTTTGAGCTCATAAAGTACTATTTTTCTTGGAAACTCAAGTTGATGCAATCATGATGTGTTACGTCATGTTAAAGATCTCGTAGAGATGGTTCATTTGAGTCATTGTTTAAAAAATTTGGTCTTCATTGACCGAAGTTATCGAGCTTCAAAGTGTGAAAAATCACAAAAACTGTATGTTTGAGCTAATAAAGTACTATTTTTCGTGGAAACTCAAGATGATTCAATCATGATGTGTTACGTCATGTTAAAGATCTCGTCGAGATGGTTCATTTGAGTCATTGTTTAAGAAATTTGGAATTTAAGTGCCGAAGTTATCGAGCTTCAAAGAGTGAAAAATCACAAAAACTGTATGTTTGAGCTCATAAAGTACTTTTTTTCGTGGAAACTCAAGATGATACAGTCATGATGTGTTACGTCATGTTAAAGATCTCGTAAAGATGGTTCATTTGAGTCTTTGTTTAAGAAATTTGGAATTTAATTGCCGAAGTTATCGAGCTTCAAAGTGTGAATAATCACAAAAACTGTATGTTTGAGCTCATAAAGTACTATTTTTCTTGGAATCTCAAGATGATACAATCATGATGTGTTACGTCACGTTAAAGATCTCGTAGAGATGGTTCATTTGAGTCTTTGTTTAAGAAATTTGGATTTAATTGCCGAAGTTATCGAGCTTCAAATTGTGAATATTCACAAAAACTGAATGTTTGAGCTCATAAAGTACTATTTTTCTTGGAATCTCAAGATGATAAAATCATGATGTGTTACGTCATGTTAAAGATCTCGTCGAGATGGTTCATTTGAGTCTTTGTTTAAGAAATTTGGATTTAATTGCCGAAGTTATCGAGCTTCAAAGTGTGAATAATTACAAAAACTGTATGTTTGAGCTCATAAAGTACTATTTTTCTTGGAAACTCAAGGTGATACAATCATGATGTGTTACGTCATGTTAAAGATCT
This sequence comes from Euwallacea fornicatus, assembly GCF_040115645.1. Classification (NCBI taxonomy): domain Eukaryota; kingdom Metazoa; phylum Arthropoda; class Insecta; order Coleoptera; family Curculionidae; genus Euwallacea; species Euwallacea fornicatus. Next base: position 313,683 of record NW_027096049.1, on the reverse strand, counting down.
CGTCGAGATGGTTCATTTGAGTCATTGTTTAAGAAATTTGGAATTTAAGTGCCGAAGTTATCGAGCTTCAAAGTGTGAATAATCACAAAAACTGAACGTTTGAGCTCATAAAGTACTATTTTTCTTGGAATCTCAAGATGATTCAATCATGATGTGTTACGTAATGTTAAAGATCTCGTCGAGATGGTTCATTTGAGTCTTTGTTTAAGAAATTTGGAATTTATTTGCCGAAGTTATCGAGCTTCAAAGTGTGAATAATCACAAAAACTATATGTTTGAGCTCATAAAGTACTATTTTTCTTGGAAACTCAAGATGATACAGTCATGATGTGTTACGTCATGTTAAAGATCTCGTCGAGATGGTTCATTTGAGTCTTTGTTTAAGAAATTTGGATTTAATTGCCGAAGTTATCGAGCTTCAAAGTGTGAAAAATCACAAAAACTGTATGTTTGAGCTCATAAAGTACTATTTTTCGTGGAAACTCAAGATGATACAATCATGATGTGTTACGTCATGTTAAAGATTTTATCGAGATGGTTCATTTGAGTCTTTGTTTAAGAAATTTGGTCTTCATTGACCGAAGTTATCGAGCTTCAAAGTGTGAAAAATCACAAAAACTGTATGTTGGAGCTCATAAAGTACTATTTTCCGTGGAAACTCAAGATGATACAGTCATGATGTATTACGTCATGTTAAAGATCTCGTCGAGATGGTTCATTTGAGTCTTTGTTTAAGAAATTTGGATTTAATTGCCGAAGTTATCGAGCTTCAAAGTGTGAAAAATCACAAAAACTGTATGTTGGAGCTCATAAAGTACTATTTTCCGTGGAAACTCAAGATGATACAGTCATGATGTGTTACGTCATGCTAAAGATCTCGTAGAGATGGTTCATATGAGTCTTTGTTTAAGAAATTTGGAATTTATTTGCCGAAGTTATCGAGCTTCAAAGTGTGAAAAATCACAAAAACTGTATGTTTGAGCTAATAAAGTACTATTTTTCGTGGAAACTCAAGATGATTCAATCATGATGTGTTACGTCATGTTAAAGATCTCGTCGAGATGGTTCATTTGAGTCATTGTTTAAGAAATTTGGAATTTAAGTGCCGAAGTTATCGAGCTTCAAAGTGTGAAAAATCACAAAAACTGTATGTTTGAGCTCATAAAGTACTATTTTTCTTGGAAACTCAAGTTGATGCAATCATGATGTGTTACGTCATGTTAAAGATCTCGTCGAGATGGTTCATTTGAGTCTTTGTTTAAGAAATTTGGATTTAATTGCCGAAGTTATCGAGCTTCAAAGTGTGAAAAATCACAAAAACTGTATGTTTGAGCTCATAAAGTACTATTTTTCGTGGAAACTCAAGATGATACAATCATGATGTGTTACGTCATGTTAAAGATTTTATCGAGATGGTTCATTTGAGTCTTTGTTTAAGAAATTTGGAATTTAATTGCCGAAGTTATCGAGCTTCAAAGTGTGAAAAATCACAAAAACTGTATGTTGGAGCTCATAAAGTACTATTTTTCGTGGAAACTCAAGATGATACAGTCATGATGTGTTACGTCATGTTAAAGATCTCGTAGAGATGGTTCATTTGAGTCTTTGTTTAAGAAATTGGGATTTAATTGCCGAAGTTATCGAGCTTCAAAGTGTGAATATTCACAAAAACTGTATGTTTGAGCTCATAAAGTACTATTTTTCTTGGAAACTCAAAAGATGATACAATCATGATGTGTTACGTCATGTTAAAGATCTCGTCGAGATGGTTCATTTGAGTCTTTGTTTAAGAAATTTGGATTTAATTGCCGAAGTTATCGAGCTTCAAATTGTAAATATTCACAAAAACTGAATGTTTGAGCTCATAAAGTACTATTTTTCTTGGAAACTCAAGATGATTCAATCATGATGTGTTACGTCATGTTAAAGATCTCGTAGAGATGGTTCATTTGAGTCTTTGTTTAAGAAATTTGGAATTTAATTGCCGAAGTTATCGAGCTTCAAAGTGTGAATAATCACAAAAACTGTATGTTTGAGCTCATAAAGTACTATTTTTCTTGGAAACTCAAAAGATGATACAATCATGATGTGTTACGTCATGTTAAAGATCTCGTCGAGATGGTTCATTTGAGTCTTTGTTTAAGAAATTTGGATTTAATTGCCGAAGTTATCGAGCTTCAAATTGTAAATATTCACAAAAACTGAATGTTTGAGCTCATAAAGTACTATTTTTCTTGGAAACTCAAGATGATTCAATCATGATGTGTTACGTCATGTTAAAGATCTCGTAGAGATGGTTCATTTGAGTCTTTGTTTAAGAAATTTGGAATTTAATTGCCGAAGTTATCGAGCTTCAAAGTGTGAATAATCACAAAAACTGTATGTTGGAGCTCATAAAGTACTATTTTTCATGGAAACTCAAGATGATACAGTCATGATGTGTTACGTCATGTTAAAGATCTCGTAGAGATGGTTCATTTGAGTCTTTGTTTAAGGAATTTGGAATTTAATTGCCGAAGTTATCGAGCTTCAAAGTGTGAATAATCACAAAAACTGTATGTTTGAGCTCATAAAGTACTATTTTTCTTGGAAACTCAAGATGATACAGTCATGATGTGTTACGTCATGTTAAAGATCTCGTCGAGATGGTTCATTTGAGTCTTTGTTTAAGAAATTTGGATTTAATTGCCGAAGTTATCGAGCTTCAAAGTGTGAAAAATCACAAAAACTGTATGTTTGAGCTCATAAAGTACTATTTTTCGTGGAAACTCAAGATGATACAATCATGATGTGTTACGTCATGTTAAAGATCTCGTCGAGATGGTTCATTTGAGTCTTTGTTTAAGAAATTTGGATTTAATTGCCGAAGTTATCGAGCTTCAAAGTGTGAAAAATCACAAATATTATATGTTTGAGCTCATAAACTACTATTTTTCTTGGAAACTCAAGATGATGCAATCATGATGTGTTACGTCATGTTAAAGATCTCGTCGAAATGGTTCATTTGAGTCTTTGTTTAAGAAATTTGGTCCTCATTGACCGAAGTTATCGAGCTTCAAAATGTGAAAAGTTACAAAAACTGTATGTTTGAGCTCATAAAGTACTATTTTTCTTGGAAACTCAAGATGATACAATCATGATGTGTTACGTGATGTTAAAGATCTCGTCGAGATGGTTCATTTGAGTCTTTGTTTAAGAAATTTGGTCCTCATTGACTGAAGTTATCGAGCTTCAAAATGTGAAAAGTCACAAAAACTGTATGTTTGAGCTCATAAAGTACTATTTTTCTTGGAAACTCAAGTTGATACAATCATGATGTGTTACGTCATGTTAAAGATCTCGTCGAGATGGTTCATTTGAGTCTTTGTTTAAGAAATTTGGAATTTAATTGCCGAAGTTATCGAGCTTCAAAGTGTGAAAAATCACAAATATTATATGTTTGAGCTCATAAAGTACTATTTTTCGTGGAAACTCAAGATGATACAGTCATGATGTGTTACGTCATGTTAAAGATCTCGTAGAGATGGTTCATTTGAGTCTTTGTTTAAAAAATTTGGAATTTAATTGCCGAAGTTATCGAGCTTCAAAGTGTGAAAAATCACAAAAACTGAATGTTTGAGTTCATAAAGTACTATTTTTCTTGGAAACTCAAGATGATACAATCATGATGTGTTACGTCATGTTAAAGATCTCGTCGAGATGGTTCATTTGAGTCTTTGTTTAAGAAATGTGGTCCTCATTGAACGAAGTTATCGAGCTTCAAAATGTGAAAAGTTACAAATATTATATGTTTGAGCTCATAAAGTACTATTTTTCGTGGAAACTCAAGATGATACAATCATGATGTGTTACGTCATGTTAAAGATCTCGTCGAGATGGTTCATTTGAGTCTTTGTTTAAGAAATTTGGAATTTAATTGCCGAAGTTATCGAGCTTCAAAGTGTGAAAAATCACAAAAACTGGATGTTTGAGCTCATAAAGTACTATTTTTCTTGGAAACTCAAGATGATACAATCATGATGTGTTACGTCATGTTAAAGATCTCGTCGAGATGGTTCATTTGAGTCTTTGTTTAAGACATTTGGTCCTCATTGACCGAAGTTATCGAGCTTCAAAATGTGAAAAGTCACAAAAATTGTAGGTTTGAGCTCATAAAGTACTATTTTTCTTGGAAACTCAAGTTGATACAATCATGATGTGTTACGTCATGTTAAAGATCTCGTCGAGATGGTTCATTTGAGTCTTTGTTTAAGAAATTTGGTCCTCATTGACCGAAGTTATCGAGCTTCAAAATGTGAAAAGTCACAAAAACTGTATGTTTGAGCTCATAAAGTACTATTTTTCTTGGAAACTCAAGTTGATACAATCATGATGTGTTACGTCATGTTAAAGATCTCGTCGAGATGGTTCATTTGAGTCTTTGTTTAAGAAATTTGGAATTTAATTGCCGAAGTTATCGAGCTTCAAAGTGTGAAAAATCACAAATATTATATGTTTGAGCTCATAAAGTACTATTTTTCGTGGAAACTCAAGATGATACAGTCATGATGTGTTACGTCATGTTAAAGATCTCGTAGAGATGGTTCATTTGAGTCTTTGTTTAAGAAATTTGGTCCTCATTGACCGAAGTTATCGAGCTTCAAAATGTGAAAAGTCACAAAAACTGTATGTTTGAGCTCATAAAGTACTATTTTTCTTGGAAACTCAAGTTGATACAATCATGATGTGTTACGTCATGTTAAAGATCTCGTCGAGATGGTTCATTTGAGTCTTTGTTTAAGAAATTTGGTCCTCATTGACCGAAGTTATCGAGCTTCAAAATGTGAAAAGTCACAAAAACTGTATGTTTGAGCTCATAAAGTACTATTTTTCTTGGAAACTCAAGTTGATACAATCATGATGTGTTACGTCATGTTAAAGATCTCGTCGAGATGGTTCATTTGAGTCTTTGTTTAAGAAATTTGGAATTTAATTGCCGAAGTTATCGAGCTTCAAAGTGTGAAAAATCACAAAAACTGAATGTTTGAGCTCATAAAGTACTATTTTTCTTGGAAACTCAAGATGATACAATCATGATGTGTTACGTCATGTTAAAGATCTCGTCGAGATGGTTCATTTGAGTCTTTGTTTAAGAAATGTGGTCCTCATTGAACGAAGTTATCGAGCTTTAAAATGTGAAAAGTTACAAATATTATATGTTTGAGCTCATAAAGTACTATTTTTCGTGGAAACTCAAGATGATACAATCATGATGTGTTACGTCATGTTAAAGATCTCGTCGAGATGGTTCATTTGAGTCTTAGTTTAAGAAATTTGGAATTTAATTGCCGAAGTACTCGAGCATCAAAGTGTGAAAAATCACAAAAACTGTATGTTGGAGCTCATAAAGTACTATTTTTCGTGGAAACTCAAGATGATACAATCATGATGTGTTACGTCATGTTAAAGATCTCGTCGAGATGGTTCATTTGAGTCTTTGTTTAAGAAATTTGGATTTAATTGCCGAAGTTATCGAGCTTCAAAGTGTGAAAAATCACAAATATTATATGTTTGAGCTCATAAAGTACTATTTTTCTTGGAAACTCAAGATGATACAGTCATGATGTGTTACGTCATGTTAAAGATCTCGTCGAGATGGTTCATTTGAGTCTTTGTTTAAGAACTTTGGATTTAATTGCCGAAGTTATCGAGCTTCAAAGTGTGAAAAATCACAAAAACTGTATGTTTGAGCTCATAAAGTACTATTTTTCGTGGAAACTCAAGATGATACATTCATGATGTGTTACGTCATGTTAAAGATTTTATCGAGATGGTTCATTTGAGTCTTTGTTTAAGAAATTTGGAATTTAATTGCCGAAGTTATCGAGCTTCAAAGTGTGAATAATCACAAAAACTATATGTTTGAGCTCATAAAGTACTATTTTTCTTGGAAACTCAAGATGATACAATCATGATGTGTTACGTCATGTTAAAGATCTCGTAGAGATGGTTCATTTGAGTCATTGTTTAAAAAATTTGGTCTTCATTGACCGAAGTTATCGAGCTTCAAAGTGTGAAAAATCACAAAAACTGTATGTTGGAGCTCATAAAGTACTATTTTTCGTGGAAACTCAAGATGATACAGTCATGATGTGTTACGTCATGTTAAAGATCTCGTCGAGATGGTTCATTTGAGTCTTTGTTTAAGAAATTTGGAATTTAATTGCCGAAGTTATCGAGCTTCAAAGTGTGAAAAATCACAAAAACTGAATGTTTGAGCTCATAAAGTACTATTTTTCTTGGAAACTCAAGATGATACAATCATGATGTGTTACGTCATGTTAAAGATCTCGTCGAGATGGTTCATTTGAGTCTTTGTTTAAGAAATGTGGTCCTCATTGAACGAAGTTATCGAGCTTTAAAATGTGAAAAGTTACAAATATTATATGTTTGAGCTCATAAAGTACTATTTTTCGTGGAAACTCAAGATGATACAATCATGATGTGTTACGTCATGTTAAAGATCTCGTCGAGATGGTTCATTTGAGTCTTAGTTTAAGAAATTTGGAATTTAATTGCCGAAGTTATCGAGCTTCAAAGTGTGAAAAATCACAAATATTATATGTTTGAGCTCATAAAGTACTATTTTTCTTGGAAACTCAAGATGATACAGTCATGATGTGTTACGTCATGTTAAAGATCTCGTCGAGATGGTTCATTTGAGTCTTTGTTTAAGAAATTTGGATTTAATTGCCGAAGTTATCGAGCTTCAAAGTGTGAAAAATCACAAAAACTGTATGTTTGAGCTCATAAAGTACTATTTTTCTTGGAAACTCAAGATGATACAGTCATGATGTGTTACGTCATGTTAAAGATCTCGTCGAGATGGTTCATTTGAGTCTTTGTTTAAGAAATTTGGATTTAATTGCCGAAGTTATCGAGCTTCAAAGTGTGAAAAATCACAAAAACTGTATGTTTGAGCTCATAAAGTACTATTTTTCTTGGAAACTCAAGTTGATACAATCATGATGTGTTACGTCATGTTAAAGATCTCGTCGAGATGGTTCATTTGAGTCTTTGTTTAAGAAATATGGATTTAATTGCCGAAGTTATCGAGCTTCAAAGTGTGAAAAATCACAAAAACTGTATGTTTGAGCTCATAAAGTACTATTTTTCTTGGAAACTCAAGTTGATACAATCATGATGTGTTACGTCATGTTAAAGATCTCGTCGAGATGGTTCATTTGAGTCTTTGTTTAAGAAATATGGATTTAATTGCCGAAGTTATCGAGCTTCAAAGTGTGAAAAATCACAAAAACTGTATGTTTGAGCTCATAAAGTACTATTTTTCTTGGAAACTCAAGATGATACAATCATGATGTGTTACGTCATGTTAAAGATCTCGTCGAGATGGTTCATTTGAGTCTTTGTTTAAGAAATTTGGATTTAATTGCCGAAGTTATCGAGCTTCAAAGTGTGAAAAATCACAAAAACTGTATGTTTGAGCTCATAAAGTACTATTTTTCTTGGAAACTCAAGTTGATACAATCATGATGTGTTACGTCATGTTAAAGATCTCGTCGAGATGGTTCATTTGAGTCTTTGTTTAAGAAATTTGGATTTAATTGCCGAAGTTATCGAGCTTCAAAGTGTGAAAAATCACAAAAACTGTATGTTTGAGCTCATAAAGTACTATTTTTCGTGGAAACTCAAGATGATACAATCATGATGTGTTACGTCATGTTAAAGATATCGTCGAGATGGTTCATTTGAGTCTTAGTTTAAGAAATTTGGAATTTAATTGCCGAAGTTATCGAGCTTCAAAGTGTGAAAAATCACAAAAACTGTATGTTGGAGCTCATAAAGTACTATTTTTCGTGGAAACTCAAGATGATACAATCATGATGTGTTACGTCATGTTAAAGATTTCGTGGAGATGGTTCATTTGAGTCTTTGTTTAAGAAATTTGGAATTTAATTGCCGAAGTTATCGAGCTTCAAAGTGTGAAAAATCACAAAAACTGTATGTTTGAGCTCATAAAGTACTATTTTTCGTGGAAACTCAAGATGATACAATCATGATGTGTTACGTCATGTTAAAGATTTCGTCGAGATGGTTCATTTGAGTCTTTGTTTAAGAAATTTGGAATTTAATTGCCGAAGTTATCGAGCTTCAAAGTGTGAATAATCACAAAAACTGTATGTTTGAGCTCATAAAGTACTATTTTTCTTGGAAACTCAAGATGATACAATCATGATGTGTTACGTCATGTTAAAGATCTCGTCGAGATGGTTCATTTGAGTCTTTGTTTAAGAAATTTGGTCCTCATTGACCGAAGTTATCGAGCTTCAAAATGTGAAAAGTCACAAAAACTGTATGTTGGAGCTCATAAAGTACTATTTTTCGTGGAAACTCAAGATGATACAATCATGATGTGTTACGTCATGTTAAAGATTTCGTCGAGATGGTTCATTTGAGTCTTTGTTTAAGAAATTTGGAATTTAATTGCCGAAGTTATCGAGCTTCAAAGTGTGAAAAATCACAAAAACTGTATGTTTGAGCTCATAAAGTACTATTTTTCGTGGAAACTCAAGATGATACAATCATGATGTGTTACGTCATGTTAAAGATCTCGTCGAGATGGTTCATTTGAGTCTTTGTTTAAGAAATTTGGAATTTATTTGCCGAAGTTATCGAGCTTCAAAGTGTGAAAAATCACAAAAACTGTATGTTTGAGCTCATAAACTACTATTTTTCTTGGAAACTCAAGATGATACAATCATGATGTGTTACGTCATGTTAAAGATCTCGTCGAAATGGTTCATTTGAGTCTTTGTTTAAGAAATTTGGTCCTCATTGACCGAAGTTATCGAGCTTCAAAATGTGAAAAGTCACAAAAATTGTAGGTTTGAGCTCATAAAGTATTATTTTTCATGGAAACTTAAGATGATACAATCATGATGTGTTACGTCATGTTAAAGATCTCGTCGAGATGGTTCATTTGAGTCTTTGTTTAAGAAATTTGGTCCTCATTGACCGAAGTTATCGAGCTTCAAAATGTGAAAAGTTACAAAAACTGTATGTTTGAGCTCATAAAGTACTATTTTTCTTGGAAACTCAAGATGATACAATCATGATGTGTTACGTGATGTTAAAGATCTCGTCGAGATGGTTCATTTGAGTCTTTGTTTAAGAAATTTGGTCCTCATTGACTGAAGTTATCGAGCTTCAAAATGTGAAAAGTCACAAAAACTGTATGTTTGAGCTCATAAAGTACTATTTTTCTTGGAAACTCAAGTTGATACAATCATGATGTGTTACGTCATGTTAAAGATCTCGTCGAGATGGTTCATTTGAGTCTTTGTTTAAGAAATTTGGAATTTAATTGCCGAAGTTATCGAGCTTCAAAGTGTGAAAAATCACAAAAACTGTATGTTTGAGCTCATAAAGTACTATTTTTCTTGGAAACTCAAGTTGATACAATCATGATGTGTTACGTCATGTTAAAGATCTCGTAGAGATGGTTCATTTGAGTCTTTGTTTAAGAAATGTGGTCCTCATTGAACGAAGTTATCGAGCTTCAAAATGTGAAAAGTCACAAAAATTGTAGGTTTGAGCTCATAAAGTATTATTTTTCATGGAAACTTAAGATGATACAATCATGATGTGTTACGTCATGTTAAAGATCTCGTCGAGATGGTTCATTTGAGTCTTAGTTTAAGAAATTTGGAATTTAATTGCCGAAGTTATCGAGCTTCAAAGTGTGAAAAATCACAAAAACTGTATGTTTGAGCTCATAAAGTACTATTTTTCTTGGAAACTCAAGATGATACAATCATGATGTGTTACGTGATGTTAAAGATCTCGTCGAGATGGTTCATTTGAGTCTTTGTTTAAGAAATTTGGTCCTCATTGACTGAAGTTATCGAGCTTCAAAGTGTGAAAAATCACAAAAACTGTATGTTTGAGCTCATAAAGTACTATTTTTCTTGGAAACTCAAGTTGATACAATCATGATGTGTTACGTCATGTTAAAGATCTCGTCGAGATGGTTCATTTGAGTCTTTGTTTAAGAAATTTGGATTTAATTGCCGAAGTTATCGAGCTTCAAATTGTGAATATTCACAAAAACTGAATGTTTGAGCTCATAAAGTACTATTTTTCTTGGAAACTCAAGATGATACAATCATGATGTGTTACGTCATGTTAAAGATCTCGTCGAGATGGTTCATTTGAGTCTTTGTTTAAGAAATTTGGAATTTAAGTGCCGAAGTTATCGAGCTTCAAAGTGTGAAAAATCACAAAAACTGTATGTTTGAGCTCATAAAGTACTATTTTTCGTGGAAACTCAAGATGATACAATCATGATGTGTTACGTCATGTTAAAGATTTCGTCGAGATGGTTCATTTGAGTCTTTGTTTAAGAAATTTGGATTTAATTGCCGAAGTTATCGAGCTTCAAAGTGTGAAAAATCACAAAAACTGTATGTTTGAGCTAATAAAGTACTATTTTTCATGGAAACTCAAGATGATACAATCATGATGTGTTACGTCATGTTAAAGATCTCGTCGAGATGGTTCATTTGAGTCTTAGTTTAAGAAATTTGGAATTTAATTGCCGAAGTTATCGAGCTTCAAAGTGTGAAAAATCACAAATATTATATGTTTGAGCTCATAAAGTACTATTTTTCTTGGAAACTCAAGTTGATACAATCATGATGTGTTACGTCATGTTAAAGATCTCGTCGAGATGGTTCATTTGAGTCTTTGTTTAAGAAATTTGGAATTTAATTGCCGAAGTTATCGAGCTTCAAAGTGTGAAAAATCACAAATATTATATGTTTGAGCTCATAAAGTACTATTTTTCGTGGAAACTCAAGATGATACAGTCATGATGTGTTACGTCATGTTAAAGATCTCGTAGAGATAGTTCATTTGAGTCTTTGTTTAAGAAATGTGGTCCTCATTGAACGAAGTTATCGAGCTTCAAAATGTGAAAAGTTACAAATATTATATGTTTGAGCTCATAAAGTACTATTTTTCGTGGAAACTCAAGATGATACAATCATGATGTGTTACGTCATGTTAAAGATTTCGTCGAGATGGTTCATTTGAGTCTTTGTTTAAGAAATTTGGAATTTAATTGCCGAAGTTATCGAGCTTCAAAGTGTGAAAAATCACAAAAACTGTATGTTTGAGCTCATAAAGTACTATTTTTCTTGGAAACTCAAGTTGATACAATCATGATGTGTTACGTCATGTTAAAGATCTCGTCGAGATGGTTCATTTGAGTCTTTGTTTAAGAAATTTGGATTTAATTGCCGAAGTTATCGAGCTTCAAAGTGTGAAAAATCACAAAAACTGTATGTTTGAGCTCATAAAGTACTATTTTTCGTGGAAACTCAAGATGATACAATCATGATGTGTTACGTCATGTTAAAGATCTCGTCGAGATGGTTCATTTGAGTCTTTGTTTAAGAAATTTGGAATTTAAGTGCCGAAGTTATCGAGCTTCAAAGTGTGAATAATCACAAAAACTGTATGTTTGAGCTCATAAAGTACTATTTTTCGTGGAAACTCAAGATGATACAGTCATGATGTGTTACGTCATGCTAAAGATCTCGTAGAGATGGTTCATTTGAGTCTTTGTTTAAGAAATTTGGATTTAATTGCCGAAGTTATCGAGCTTCAAATTGTGAATATTCACAAAAACTGAATGTTTGAGCTCATAAAGTACTATTTTTCTTGGAATCTCAAGATGATTCAATCATGATGTGTTACGTAATGTTAAAGATCTCGTCGAGATGGTTCATTTGAGTCTTTGTTTAAGAAATTTGGAATTTATTTGCCGAAGTTATCGAGCTTCAAAGTGTGAATAATCACAAAAACTGTATGTTTGAGCTCATAAAGTACTATTTTTCGTGGAAACTCAAGATGATACAGTCATGATGTGTTACGTCATGTTAAAGATCTCGTCGAGATGGTTCATTTGAGTCTTTGTTTAAGAAATTTGGAATTTAAGTGCCGAAGTTATCGAGCTTCAAAGTGTGAATAATCACAAAAACTGTATGTTTGAGCTCATAAAGTACTATTTTTCGTGGAAACTCAAGATGATACAGTCATGATGTGTTACGTCATGCTAAAGATCTCGTAGAGATGGTTCATTTGAGTCTTTGTTTAAGAAATTTGGATTTAATTGCCGAAGTTATCGAGCTTCAAATTGTGAATATTCACAAAAACTGAATGTTTGAGCTCATAAAGTACTATTTTTCTTGGAATCTCAAGATGATTCAATCATGATGTGTTACGTAATGTTAAAGATCTCGTCGAGATGGTTCATTTGAGTCTTTGTTTAAGAAATTTGGAATTTATTTGCCGAAGTTATCGAGCTTCAAAGTGTGAATAATCACAAAAACTGTATGTTTGAGCTAATAAAGTACTATTTTTCATGGAAACTCAAGATGATACAATCATGATGTGTTACGTCATGTTAAAGATCTCGTCGAGATGGTTCATTTGAGTCTTTGTTTAAGAAATTTGGAATTTAAGTGCCGAAGTTATCGAGCTTCAAAGTGTGAAAAATCACAAAAACTGTATGTTTGAGCTCATAAAGTACTATTTTTCTTGGAAACTCAAGATGATACAATCATGATGTGTTACGTCATGTTAAAGATTTCGTCGAGATGGTTCATTTGAGTCTTTGTTTAAGAAATTTGGAATTTATTTGCCGAAGTTATCGAGCTTCAAAGTGTGAAAAATCACAAAAACTGTATGTTTGAGCTCATAAACTACTATTTTTCTTGGAAACTCAAGATGATACAATCATGATGTGTTACGTCATGTTAAAGATCTCGTCGAAATGGTTCATTTGAGTCTTTGTTTAAGAAATTTGGTCCTCATTGACCGAAGTTATCGAGCTTCAAAATGTGAAAAGTCACAAAAATTGTAGGTTTGAGCTCATAAAGTATTATTTTTCATGGAAACTTAAGATGATACAATCATGATGTGTTACGTCATGTTAAAGATCTCGTCGAGATGGTTCATTTGAGTCTTTGTTTAAGAAATTTGGTCCTCATTGACCGAAGTTATCGAGCTTCAAAATGTGAAAAGTTACAAAAACTGTATGTTTGAGCTCATAAAGTACTATTTTTCTTGGAAACTCAAGATGATACAATCATGATGTGTTACGTGATGTTAAAGATCTCGTCGAGATGGTTCATTTGAGTCTTTGTTTAAGAAATTTGGTCCTCATTGACTGAAGTTATCGAGCTTCAAAATGTGAAAAGTCACAAAAACTGTATGTTTGAGCTCTTAAAGTACTATTTTTCTTGGAAACTCAAGTTGATACAATCATGATGTGTTACGTCATGTTAAAGATCTCGTCGAGATGGTTCATTTGAGTCTTTGTTTAAGAAATTTGGAATTTAATTGCCGAAGTTATCGAGCTTCAAAGTGTGAAAAATCACAAAAACTGAATGTTTGAGTTCATAAAGTACTATTTTTCTTGGAAACTCAAGATGATACAATCATGATGTGTTACGTCATGTTAAAGATCTCGTCGAGATGGTTCATTTGAGTCTTTGTTTAAGAAATTTGGAATTTAATTGCCGACGTTATCGAGCTTCAAAGTGTGAAAAATCACAAAAACTGAATGTTTGAGCTCATAAAGTACTATTTTTCTTGGAAACTCAAGATGATACAATC